>NW_010316813.1:0-26793 GCF_000700745.2 Antrostomus carolinensis | reverse complement strand
GGAGTGACATTTGCCTTCCTCCAATCCTCAATTCGCTGCTGTTTATTTCTGGAAGTATTTAAAATGTCTGTCCTGAGGGCATTAGGACCACTGGATCCAGTGAGTCATCCACACAACACCCCACATAGACAGGTAATAAATCCCATTGTGTTTACTAAAGCTTTCTGTAGGACTCTGCAGGTACTTTGCTCTAAGATGATATAACATAGCCTATGGGACAGACACCCGCAAGAGTGTGGGTCCAGTGCTCTTTTTCCCTTAATCAGCAAGTTAAAATCCACCAGTTAAAATACCAGACACAGTAACTGTATCACTATCTAGAGGGACACAGTAAACTGTCATTAAACATCCCATTTTAGGATTTCAGAAAATAGATTTTAGTCTTTTGCTCCATCACACACATGCTTGGGTAGAACAAACCAACTGAAGCCACAAATTCCTTGCAGGCAATTTGGTTTAAAAAAGCTGGTTTGGCCACCAGTGACAGTGCCCATGGAACACAGCAGGGACCACCCAGGCCTTCCCAGCTTCTCTGGTGGGTTTTTTCAGCCCAGGCTGACAGGGACAAAGCAGGACCTGAGCTGCCCTTGCTCAGGAACATCTACGCTTTAGTGGCTACAAGATCAACATCCCTCTCATTTCTGCCCATTTGTGTTTCACCTGCAGGATAAAAACATTTTCCCTCCTTTAAAGGGATGGGAACTTAAGTCTATCCAGTGCCACGAGGGAGAAAACTAGCAAGACATGGAAGGAACTTCTTAGCCAAAAAAATTCTTTAGCTTACAGCTCCCAGATTATGGGAAGAATAACAGGAGATGATGCAGATAACATTACATTTACTGGAGATGCAATAACACCCTTCATATGGCCCCGAGAGAGATCAGCTGGAACATGATACAACTGCAGGAAGGCTTGGGGATGAGAGGCAGGGTCAGACACATGGAGATGCACATTGAAAGCTGAGACATAGGTTGCACTTGCTGCAGAGGGTCAGAAATTCCTGTTTCAGTGGGGCGGATGGCGGCGATGACTCACGCATATTGCATTACTGGTAAATTTACCCTGGTTCACACTTTCCCTTGGGCAGGAGGCATTGTACCCAGCTTTTCCAGGAAGCATATTGTATCCTGTCAGGGGATTTGCATGGGGCAAGGGGTTTTCTGCCCACTAAGAGCAGAGCTCATGTTCTACCTGTAGAAAATAAATGCCAAGACAGGCTTGGCACTGCCCTCTGGGGAGCTTACAGACAACACAAAGTATTAAATTCTGATGGGAGCAGCAGCGCGCTTCTAGCAGAAAGGCGCTCTCTCTATCCTTTTAAAGTCCTTCGCATTTTTTTTCCTCACTGGAGAGATAAACAGCCTACCAAGGTCTCCTGCATGCTGCTGGCTGAGGAAGATGTGGGATGCTTTGAAAAACACTGTGTTCCTGCAAAAATCACAGTACCAAGCACGCCTTGAGATTAAACCAAGGCCATTCTTCAGCGCCTGAGTAGATAACAGAGTCACTGCTTCCAACTGCCGGTGGCTGGAAGGCAGCAGCAGCGTGAATGGAAATGAGTCTCTCTATGGATGGCAGGCAGGACTGCAAGCCTCTATCAATGCAGAACACAGCTGAGCATAAAGTGACCCCCTTCACAATGGCACTGTATCAAATAAATCAGCATCTCAGCTTACCTTGTGAATGCGTTATCCTTTTGCAAACGGGGAGTAAACATAGCAGACGAGGCAAGCTGATCGGCAGAAAACAGAGCTCCAAGGCAGGGTCCCTTTACACAACAGTAGTCCTTTTCCCTGGCAGGTTTGAGGAGTTTTCGTAGGCAGAGATGAGCCCCTTTGCCCAGTGGGTGCTGGGGGAGCCCTGCTGCATCACCACCAGCCGGATGGGAGGCTGGGTATCTGCAGGGACCTCAGGAGCATATTCCTTGCTGGGATCCTTCCCCCTGCAGTCATAGAGCACACAGGAGATCAGGAAGACCAGAAGCAAAATAACATAACTAGCTACCAGAATTATGAGATTCAAGGTAACGGGGTCAATCTCCAAATAAAACTCCATTTGGTCCCATACTATTGAGTGCAAACCCAGAGAATGAAGTTTCATATGCACGAGTGAGCGACTGTTAACTGATCAGAATAGATGTATTGGCTTTGTGGTAAAAATACATTAATCCTTAGGTCTCCTGTAGCAATGGATTTCCATGAACTGGATTATTAAAGCAGCTCAGTTTAATAACTTAAGCTCCTTCTTTTAATGCCACATTGCCTACAGTAGCAGAAGCTAAATTTGAATGCTATATTGACAGGAAAACATCCCCCTTACTCAGGGACTGTCTCTTTCCTACTTTTTGTATCTTCCACATTTCCATCTCTGAAGCCGATGCACAAGTAGGGACACACTTATAGCTGCCACACATTGCTCATACAGCACTTGCTTGTTTCCCTAGAAAGCCATGCTTCCTCAAAAAAAAAAAAAAAAAGGCTGGAGAAAAAAAGAAAGGCAGACAGAATGGGCAGGAGGTGATGCTGATAGTGATCACACAGCATCATAAGCACACTCGCTGCTTTCACACAAAACTCCAAGGTTTTGGTCAGCATTACAGCACAGGAGGGTTTTAGGAAGAGATTAAGCTGCCCCAGCTCTTAGCGCTGCCAGAGCTGTGGAAAAGGGCTTTACGTGTCAGTGGGAATCTGATCCGACATGTCTAAGCCATAAGAAATATGTCATGGGGCCATCCTGCTGCCACAGACCTCGACACGCGCCACTTGTTTTAAGGCCAACATCACCTGCGTCCTCCACTGTCTGCCCTCCTGGCTCTTAGCTGAGGATAAATTTGTATCGAGATGTAATCCCAAGTCTGGCATTGCAGGAGCCTTGCTTGGCAGAGAGGAGGGAACCCCACAGCATTGAGGATGCACATTTGCATGACTCTTGTGTTGCATTTTTGTTGCACATCACAAGCCACATCTGAAGCAGACCAGGCATTCAATGTAAACTACATCAAGGTGGTTTAGATGAGGCTGAAGTTTTTCAAGACAGGCTAAGGCTTTTGATTATGCATTTCCCCTCCAAAGCACCAATGATTGGAACTGGTACTTGGTTTCAGTGCTCGCTGGGAAACTGAAAGTCGTTTGGAAATCTCCCAAAATACCTCAGAAGCACAAGCACCTTTGAAAGGCAATAGAGTTTATGGTCTTAAATTTCAATCATGTTCCACTACAAAAAGTGAGTACCGAAGTAGTAAATACTGTATAGTTCACACGTTGAGAGAGATATGGGATTTTACATCCCAGTCTTTTAAAATAGTCCTCAAATGTCAGCCTGGATTGTGAAAACTCGGCACTGTGCTTGCAAATGAACATTTATGGGACATTTCTCCCTTGCATTTATTTAGTACCAGCAAGTTTGCCAGTCCTGAATTGTCTCCTCTGAAGTCCCAAATGCTAATAGCTTGGTTTCAGATTTCTGTCTGATATTGCAGCTGGGAGATATGGGACATTAAGTGTTTAATTTAGGTAGGCATTATGCCAGCTTTCAGGGGGACTTTTCAAAAGGCAAAAATCAGGGACCAGGTTACTTCACCACCTTTTGTGTCACTGCAGACATGCTCTCTTGGAGAGAGAAAAGCCTCCACATTTCTACATCTCCACAGCTTCTCAAAACACTGCCTTAGAGTGAAAATATATTCTACTTTAAAAACACCTCCTGAAGGCTGTAACCAGGGCCTGGTTTGCAGCAAGGAGACCTCACATTTATGCTTTTGTTCTAGTCCCAGAAGCCTTGTCCTTGAGCTGGAGCTGCTCACAGCAGATATTCACTGTTTGCTATTCCTGTGCCCAAGGATTGCCAGGGTCTAATACCATCTGCCAGCAACCCTGTCCCAGGAGCATCATGCCACTTCAGGAACCTCATCTGCACGCACACTGGGGCTTTTTATAGTGGAGCTTTGCTCCAGCAAGCTGGCAGCTATCTCAGGGTCAGTGTCCTGGAGTCCTCCCCTGCCCGACACCACTTCCTCCTGCCTGCCCTGTGGCCACAGCCCTGTAGCTGATCATCCCTGGAGAAGAGAAGGCTCCGGGGAGACCTTATAGTGGCCTTCCAACACCTGAAGGGGCTACAAGAAAAGGGGGGAGGGACTTTTTATAAGGGCAGTTAATGACAGAACAAGGGGAAATGGCTCAAAACTGAAAGAGGGAAGGTTTAGATTAGATGTTAGGAAGAAATTCTTCACTGTGAGGGTGGTCAGACACTGGAATAGGTTGCCCAGAGAAGTTGTGGATGCTCCTCCCTGGAAGTGTTGAAGGCCAGGTTGGATGAGGCTTTGAGCAACCTGATCTAGTGGAAGGTGTCCCTGCTGATGGCGGTGGGCTTGGAACTGGATGATCTTTAAGGTCCCTTCCAACCAAAACCAGTCTGTGATTCTGTGATCCCTCACCAGCCTTTGGCTTCACACAAGTGTTTTGGCTGGCAGATCCAAGACATGGGAGCTCAGAAGGGTGACCCATCGCACAATGCATCAGGATGGATGTACATAGCAGAACATCCAAACTGGTCCAGGCTGTGCTGGACTCAGCCATATGGAAACAAAAAGTAGTTTCCAGTCCTGGTGCTTCTCAGATGAAGCCTGAGTAGCCAGAGAGCTGGCAGAGCCTTGCATGCTGCAGAAGAAGCTGCTCAACACACCCAGCACGGCTGACCCAATTCCAGCTGGCTGCACCTGGGAGCTGTGACCCAGTGAGACTGCCATCACTGCCAGGCTTGATTGGCTTAACTGCCATGTCATTGCTAAAAATAGCATTGTGGAAATAAATCTCTTCAATCCTCATGTAGTTTGAAAGAAGAGGGGAATAGAGATGACAGCAATCCCAGCATATTTCAAACAGAATAATGAATAGAACAAGATGAGGTATCCTGCCTTGTCTCTGCAGCTCGGGATAGTGAAGGTGGACAAGTACAGGCTGCAGGCAGTTGCCCAAGTCCATTCACCTTCCTCACACAAGAAACCATAACTTCAGGAGGAAACTGCAGACATTTAAGGGCATTGGTGTGACCAGGAACCAAACTCCAGTTACTCCAATACCTACAGTCCAAATCTTAAATGTTCAGAGCAAACCCAATGAAAGCAGATTTGCTGTGTGCATTGTGTGCACTTACCAGTGGCAAAACCAGCCACTGAGCTCCTCCCTGGGGACACCTCTAGTGTGCTACAAACATCTGCTTCGTCAGGGTTTGTAGAGGGGACACACAGAAGTGAGTTTGGCCTGTGGCTTTTGGGGTCTTGCCTTCCTCTAGCAGAAGTTCTGCTGGGGTGGAAGAGGGCTGAGACCTCCTGTCTTGCTCTGGGTATAACAGCAGTTTGTGCTACAAGGAGCCACTCACCCAGATCTCCCCTGTCGTCTGTTTTCCATAGTGCAGAGAGTAATTTAATGTATTCAAGAACTTCAGTGAAAGAGGACTGGAATTAACCAGGACCACCAAAAATACTGAAGGAGAAGGGATGGACAGGATCCCAGCACCACACACCTGAAATCACAGCAACTTGTACAAGGTAATGCCATCACTTTATACACCTGTTTTCCTCCAGGACTCTTTCAGCTCAGGTTTTAGCAGATCCTCACCACAGCGTTGCAGATGCCTAGTGGAAGCTGACCACACGTAGGTGCTGTTGCTTTTCCTTACGAAAGGATACGAAGTCCCCGGGAGCTGCTGGAGTGGCCGTGCCCAGCAGGTGGCAATGGGAGATCAGGGGTGCACAGCACATTCCTCTGCTTACCAGCAAGGAGACCTCAACTTTTTTAAGCTCTTTTGGTCAATGGTGTCACTCCTTTGTCAGCATCTGAAGAGAGAAAGGAGTTTCCACTGTTCTGCTCAGGGTTGCTACTGTGCTGTCTCCCAGGAAGAATTTGAGGGCAGTGGTTTAGCCATTTCCTGCTTCAGAGGTGCATTTGTTACCTATTTGATCATGACAGCATTAGGAAACAGCTTATTTTGGGAAAGGAATAGAAATTCAAGAAGGAAGATGAAAAGGAAAAACACAAAACAATCATTATGATACAGAATTAGTCAACTTAGTTATTTGTGCTGCAGTTCCCTACTGAGACCCTAAACCCACAAATACGCCAGTCAGTGAAACACCCAAGTTTGAGACTATCAATAGTCCTACAGAGGTAAAAGAGACAGCTGGCACCTGGGGTCGAGTATATCCTGAACAAAAGTTAGAAGCACAAAACAAAGACTGAAGCCTCACCATGGTAAGTACTGCTCACAAATGTTACCTGCATATCTTCTGCTTCTCCCCCAAAAGCTCAGACACTATTGCTATCACATTCATGAAAACACTGACTTAAATCCAATTTCCTTTATCTGCAAATCAACTTACTAGAAAAGTCTCAGCTGGAGAGGATCTCCAGTAAAAGACAAGCAGTTGCCATGAGGTGGCAGATGCTGATCAGCTATTTTTCTGATTGCTTTTTCTTTGTCTCAGGGCTCCAGGTGAGATGTATCAAACAGCAACGAGTGCTGGTGTTTACTTCTACCAGAGCTCCCTGACAGAGGGTTCTGCTGGCATCAGAACTGGCTCTTTTTAGTGCTGCAAGAAACAAAACCCAAGAGGATCTAATTTTGTGTTGTGATATTTTTTGTGTTGGATAGGGATTTTGCAGGCAAAAAATTAATTTTCCTAAGAGAATGTGCACAAGTCCAGGATGATGCATGGCAAAGGGACTGAGGCGTTAGAGAGCTCGACCCTAGGCACGGGGTACACAAGGTGTGACAGTCAGACAGCAATCCTTTGCATGATCTCTAGTAGAATGTAATTCAAATTATGCTGAATGTACATATAAAATAGTTTAAAATTTAACTGACTTTTTTGTTAAGACAGATTTGAGGTGAAAAGTAAAACCCATGACTTGGTTTTAGAAGTGGTCCAAATCTTAATGTAAGATAGATCTCTGTAACTTTATCAACAGAGGGCAGGTGCATATTAGTCAGTGCTACTTTGTAGGGTGAGATCCTGTAGAGGATTAACACCTGAAGAAAGGGAACATGCTTGTTTTTCTTCTCTAGGTAACTTTCCAATGAGAGCTCAACTACCTCTAACTGCGGCAAATCTAGTTTGATGTGCTGTGAAATATTTAGTCAGTCCACTTGTCCTTGGTTGCTTGAGAAGCATATGCAAATAGAAATGCCTTCTTATTATTAATGGTGAAATGACTTAAAAACAGGCGGAAGAAAATGAAAATGTTTGGTATTGAATACAACTCTCCTTGAACAGGTCATGCATGGGTAAAGCAGCTCAAATTGGGTTTTGATTCTGCTGGAGCTGGGCTGCTCACTTGGTTTTTATTCTGTCTCATATGTTCTGCAAGAGCTAATCAAGATAATGCGGATATAAAATCAGATTGTTATAGACATGGTTGCATCAAATTCAGTGAATCTCCTTTTGCTTTGTTTAATAAAAAATTCAAAATTACACCACATAAACTGTCCATCCTTTCCACTGTTCTGACTTGGTGCTGCGCAAATAACTTTAGCCAAGTCTTTAAGGATATGCTTCCCTTATTTCCCTGGCACTGAAGTACATGCTCATACACTTTGGCTGGATTTAGGCACATGCAGTGCTAAATCCAGGCATGTATGTTTAGCTGAACTTGGGCTATTAACTACATTGTGTCTGCCAGAAATACAATTATTATTGTAGGTAGTAAAGCACTTAATATGAGAAATCACAAAGTGAGAGCTATAACTTCTTGTTTTAGAGTGCTACAGCTTCTTATCTTATTGCGTATGAAGATTAAGGGCTATATTCTTTCCTTCTTCGTTCCCAGTAAATCAGGATTTTGCCGATCTGGCTCACTGACTGAAGCAGCTGGAGCGTGTTAGCAAGTGGCACTCGATGCACTGAGGCTGGGGGTCTGCTGGGGACAGTAACTTCTTCACCAGCATAGCTGTAGCCTGGAAGAGGAAAATAGGCACTGGCACCCTTTGGTGACCTCCCAGAAAAGTTAGGTGCTAAAGACATACAGGAGAAACTCTGGTACCCAGGCTGAGAGGAAAGGTGAGGAACTGAAGGCTCCAACTTTTGGCAGTGCTGCACACCAATTTTTGTGCTCAACAGTTCCCATGTTCTGTTTGACACAAAATCTGTACGCCTTTCCTCAGGGTGACATGTATCTTTGCCTCTCTTTCTGTTTGCCTTGAATAAACCTCCATAGGGCGGGATGTAAGGAACACATCACTATTCCTGGGGCATGTTTGAGTGCTGGTGTGATCATGTTACAAATCTGCGAGCAATAAATCAGTTTTGCTTCTCAATTCAACCTGCTTTTTCTTTATTTGCTTTCACAACTCTGCTACCTTGGGACAACTGGCAACACGTAGCTACTTTTCAAGGAAGCAGAGGACTTTCAGGAGCTGGGAATAGGTAGAGGCTCTTCACCCAAGTGTGCAGGTTCTCAGGCAGAATAAAATGCAAGAGTCACCATGGTCGTGAGCAGCCACTGCTGAAGTGGCCTTGCAAAGCCAGTGGTCTCCAGCTCTGACTCCTGACCATTGCTTTGTTCAATACAATGGCAGGTGAAAAAGATAGAGAGGATTTGGATGATGAGAATAGGAAGGATTTTCTAAAAACAATGTGGCAGAATCTGCCTAAGGAGATCTTGCAGAGCTTGATTCAGCAGCGGTGCAACAGGAGAGAAAAAACCCTGAGGATTCCTGAAGCAGCTTTTCTTGTTTTAATTTTTCAGGCTTGTTGCTAGATCTCTGTAAATCTGTGTCACACCATGTATGAAGGCAGCAAATAAAGTGAACTCTGAATTTAGCTTTTTTAGGGTTTTTCAGGGAATACAGGCCTCCCTCAAAAGAGGATACTTGAATACCAGTCAGACACCTGGTGAGCAAACCAGCTGTTCACAGCTGTTCTTTCCATCTCTCTTTTTCATTGTTTGCAGGAACAATGAGGTGATCGAGGACTAAGAGGGCTGAACTGATGAAAAAAAGAGACCCAAGTGCCAAGCTCTTTAGTGCTCTTTGTAAAACCCAAATTAATGGAAAAATAAATCAAGCTTAGACATCAACAGGAAATTGAAAAGTTACATCAATGGAAGGACAGAAATGTATACATCAATTATTTGGCTGGAGATGTTGTGGTATAAACAGATTTTTATCACATATAGCTTTCTATTCAAATAAATATGTCCTAGATTTCTTTTGTAAAAGTACATAGAGTACAATTTTGCCAACAAGCCTCTAGGAACAAATATGAAAAATACAGCAAGACTGGCTTTGCTGTCCCTGATTTCAAGTTTGCAAAGTTTTTAAAGCATCAATTTAACTCAGAAAAACAATCCTCTAATCCTCAGTCAAGGCTGCAGGGCTTGTTTGATGCCTACAGCTGGGCACATGCCTACATGTTTTGCTGAACAGAGATGGACTTCTTGAACTGTGCCATTCCCACTATGTTCAAACCTAATCAGCATTGTCACCTCTCTTTTCCCTCCTTCACAGCAACCCACATTTCTTTTAGTGAGTTCATTTGCCCAAAGAGAAGGGTTAAATGTGACAGCAGGTCGTCACAATCCAGTGCCCTGAGCTCCCGTTCCCGTCCCCGCATCTCGCAGCTGACGCACAAGGTCAGCCCGGCGCCATCTCCATCCCAGGGACGTGGTCCCTCCTCAGCCGCCCTTGGGCGCAGATAACCGGCCCTTGAGGACAAAGCCTTTGCCTTCCTTTTGAGATGTAAGATATCGGGATACAAACAGTAATAAATAACTGATGTGTCAGGCTGAACTGAATCCTGTTCCCTTGCCTCACCCACTGCCATTCTGTTTACCATCAGGCTTTTTTTTTTCCTTTCTCTCTTCTTCCACACCCACATTTTTATTTTGTATTCCCCTGGACAAAAGCAGGACTCCAATCTGCAACAAGGGGCTTTTCCTGGGAGTTTTTAATCCCTAATGAGTAGGGAACTACATCCCTGTGCTGTTGGGAGGTTTGGGCCTCTGATCACCTCCTTCCAGCCTTGCTCCTGACACTTGAGCTCTCCCTCTTGTCTAGACCCATCAGTTATACTGCAGTCACTCCTGCCATGTTCCTTGGGTTTCTTTCTTGGCACCAGGCACTGTTTTCTGCTGCAAGTTTAGACCCAATCATTTTTGCATTGTTCTCTCCTGGCCGCTATCTTATCATTGCTGCATTGTTCCTTTTTGGCTTCCTCTGCAGTTCCTATCCGTCTTCTCGCTCTTTGTGTGTCACTGTAGGCTTAGCTTCAGTCAAGTTTTGATGTCATTCATTGAACATCTTGTTACTGCTAATTCATAACATTCTGGTTTCACTCTGTTTCTGTCAATGTGTTTCAACCTTTCTGAGTGACAACTCAGCTGAACTCAAGTCAAATGTATCCTTTGACTGTCCAAAAAGCACTGAGCTGAAGTGGAAGTCAAGGTGGTGGGAAGGTGACCACAAAAGTTGTGTTGTTCACAAGCACAACATGAAATGATGACTTGTTTGGTCTGAGCTTTCCCCAGAGCTCTGAAGCTGAGCCCAGCTGACCAAAAACTCTGTGATGGTCTACAGACCTATTTGTGTGAACTCCTGCCAAAATACGGTTCTTTTTTGAAATCAGGCACTGTTTACAGTTTTACATGATTTGTTGAAAAATCAGTTCAATAGCCATAGTTCTACTTGAGCTCTACAGTGATACTTCAGGTTTCTTCTCCCTAAAAATGGCTATATTAACATTTTCATATATCTGTAGGATACAAATGAGATTCACTCCAGTCTGGAACTGAAGTCGAAATGTAGAAATCAAAATAATGATCCCACGAAAACATCACCACATGTCTACATCAGCCCACAAATCAATATACTGCTTCCAAAGGAGGAACCACATATGGATAGAGCCATGCAGGTGTGTGTAGCGACCCATCCTTGTCTCTAAGGTCCCTCAGCTGCTCTGGCTGCAGCCAGAGGCTCACACCTGCTTTCACTGACATTGACTTTTACTTTACTGCTGTAGAAAATCTTGTATGGAAACACTATCGCATTGCCTGTCTCCCAGTGACTGCTGAGGTCTTGGTTTGACAGATCTTCAAGCAGATGGCCAACTTGATGCACATGTAGATTACTTCTCTTCATGATTTCAAGTAAGTAATTAACAACCTGGTAGCACTTAACTGTGTATTGGGTCATTCAGTGGACACAAATTAGAAGCAAAATTGAAACAAATACACGATATTCTGAGAATGATTTCAACATTTTTAGCTAATTGCTCAGCAACTTCTTTTGATTAGCACACTTAATCTTCATTAAGGTGGTCAAAGAGGAAATTTTGAGAGCTTAAGCTTTAAATCCTCCAGGCTTTAAATCCACCATTTGTGTCAGACATAGGTCATCCTGTGAAAATGGAGGATGATACAGCAATTTACACTCTTGGGCTGAATGTCACACTGTATAAGGATGTCTATTTTCAATTTAATATAACAAACGTGCCTTTTGTCTAATGTCTAGTGGCTCTTGGTCACAATTATCCTGAGATAATCAATAATGCCTTGGAACAGAGATGCTCTAATTGAATTTTTAGCTATGTGACATTTTTGATTGTAAGTCAATGCATTCCAGCAACCTGGCAGCCACAGCCTACGCGAACCCAATCAGTGCAGAGACATAACCAAACCAAAGGAAAACTTTGTGTGATGTGAAACTGGGACATGCCAACCTCCTCTCTGGTGTCACTTCATTGATCACGCTTCAGTTACATGGGGGATACATCTGAGCAGTGATGGCTGAACCTTCTGACAGTGAAAAATCTGAACTCCACCATCAGTGCTGTCCTGGTTTGGGCAGTACCTCTATAAACTAAGTGCAGTCAAGTGTAGTTTTCATTCTGATTCTGACATATCAGTTAATTAAAATGCAAACTATTATTCTCATTCTTGGAAAATCCTTTTGACTTTGAAAGGTTGGGTTTTGGGTTTGTTTTTTTTTTTGCTTAGACAACATGGATACTCAGTGCTAAAGTACACAAAACAAAATAAATATCTGATTTCAAACAGTTGGCTGTGGTCTGGAAGCACTTCTGTTGACTGCTGTGATTCAAAGGAGAAAAAATATTTCATTTTGAATACTCTAATGCTTTTTAAACAGCACATTGGCTGACCCGTCCTGGATCATGACTTCAAGAGCTTCACATACATGTTTTTGAAAATAAGGTTTGTGCTTTGCCTCATCCAATGGATGCTCAAGCTTCACAGCTGCGGTAAGGGCAGAGGAGTTGCCCATCTTCCTGCCCCTTGGCATTGTTTCAAGGGAGGTCTAGAATGACCTCTGTGTGTCTGTAAGTGCAAGGATTTAAAAATCAGATTCATGTGGAAAAAGTGTGGAGGATGTATCTTTTTCACAGATACAGCAATTTTACGTTAGGGATTTCTATATATCTCACTACTTTCTAGAGATTCTCCTTCCTTTCTGTTGAGTACATTTGAGATGGTTGTTTCCAAGGGCAGGGGTCAGTCTCCCCCTGACAAGCCTGCCTTGCCCTTGCTGTTGGAGGACCAGTGAAGGGGAAGAGCTGAGCCACCATGCACTGATACTGCACCAGGAGCCCTTGGAGACCACAGGATAGCAAGGAAGGGGTACACTGCTCTGTGGGTGGTGGGCTTATCAAAGTGACCTGACCCAGGCTGAGAGGGCAGAGAGCCAGATCAGCTGTGCCATCAGGCCACCAGAAGAGACTGTGCTCAGTGGCACGTGGGTGTGTTACATCCCCAGGTCTTCTGCAGCAATATCTGCAGTTGCTGCCATCAGAAGGTGACTGAACAAACCCATCTTTTTGGGCTGGATTTACACCAAAGGATGTTTTTCAGACCCAAGGCTGAAACCTCCTAAGAAGCCACAAATGCTCATGGCTCAGGTGGCAACCAGCAGCCGTCCCCCAGTACCTGTCCTTCAGCTTCACAAAGGGCAGTGTTTTAAAGCAACAGCCCATGGCTTCAGGAAAAGCCCTGGGACATAACAGGAGGTAAATCATGTCTGATCCTACAGAGTTGTGTTAAATTTCACAAGACTCGGCACAACACTCAGGCTCCATATGGACCACCCATTTGTATGGCAAGAAACCCATTTTTCTCATGGTATCAGCTGGACTATGCTGGACTGCTGCTTTTACAGCTCTTCTGTTTTCCCAGCTGGTTTGTGTGCCTGAGATCAGGTCACTGAAGGCCTTGCTCAGCAGTTAAACAAAAGCTCTTTCAAGTTTTAAAAAGAAGAAAAAAGAAAATAGGCCACCTGCAGGGAGCCTCCTTCTCCAAGGAGGAAGAGGTTGCTTTGGAGGCCTTTCTCCAAGAAATCCAAAGCTGAACTGACCCATGACTAACGTTGCCAAGGTGTATGTTGGGGCAAGATTTGACTATCTCTTTAGGATAAAACATTTTCAGGAAAATACTTCAGCAACAGAAATACATACCCAGGATTTAAGACAAGGGATCAAACCCCTTTCCTGATAGACAGAGGAAAACTAAGTAGGACATAAGGGACTGGCTAAAAGGAGATCAATATTCAAATGGACAGATCCAGAACACAGAAGCTCATTTCCCACCACAGCCACAAACTTTACACACAGTTGCTGTGAGGATGAACTCCAAGCCTGGCTGCAAAGTACTAGGAGCTGTTAAGTCACCTGAATAACAGAGGGAATAAGGAGGAGGGAGAAATCCACCTGCTCTCAGTCCCAGCCTCAGGTCTCCTCCCCTATCCTCATCTTTTTTCACCAAATACTCTGGGGACCAAAGGTGAAGAAGATGTTTCTCTCATAATTTTGTTTTTCTTGGAATATGGGTCAGGCCCTCGCTCTATGGGAAAATAGAGACAGCCTCATCTTGCAGTGTTCTAAAAGGGTGGTCTGACCCCAGATAGATGCAGACTTTCACAGATATTTTGGGAAGCACCAGAAGTAACTGCTCTGATTTTACTCTTCAGGACCAAGGTGCACAACGTGTAGCTGTGAGCAAATTGCAGCCAGCCAACAAAATACACACAGCTGGTGAGGTAACCCCGTCTGTCCTTCTCGAAGGTGGTTAGAAGGTAGACAGCTGCCCTAGCATTTCCCAGCCCTGTTGTCCTGAGCACACTCAGGCCACCGGTCCTGGGAGAAGACCTGCAGGATGTCATCCAAGGGAGGAACATCCTTGGCACATGTCTAAGGAGCTGCCAGCATGAAGTCTCATCTGTCCTTCAGGAGGTACCACCTACCCTGGTGCTATCAGAGTAACTTAAGAAGCTCAACCATGAGCAGCCACAAGTGAAATACAGTTGTGTGTCCTGGTGGGACAGGCATCTCCATAGCACAGGGGGCTGCTTTCCCTGGGCACATAACGAATGCTTCCGCTTTTACTGCTGGTCAGATTTCCAAGAAGCAGATACTGTAATCAAGTCATTCAATGGCAGTGGTTTTTATTTTTCCTGGAGCACAGAAATTAAGACCCTTACTTGCCTGGCAGGAACTGAGTGGGCTTTGAAGGAATCAGAATTACTGGAGAAAAATGTAAAGCCTTTTGTGTTTTATGTAGAAGACCAACAATGTTAAGTGCTCTGTGGGCACACCAGGGTGTCATACATCGATCCCCTGGTATTTTATGTCACTGTAGACATACTGTCTTGATTTTTAAACAACTGCAAGAGCAGAAATTTTGTTTCCATGAAAGCTATTTTTTATTACACTCCTAAACCTAATCTTAATTCTTCCAAGTGTACTTTGGAGTGTGGCCAATCTGTACACGTGTGGTAGGAAACAGCCTTGCACAGCTCCCTGCAAAATGGGACAACTGAGAGCGGCTCCACAGGCTCCCATGGCATCCAAATCCATGAGAAGCAGAAAGCAGCAAGAGAAGCTCGGCTGGTGAGGAGAGGGCAAGTTGCAACTCTCGGGGGTCAGGGAAGAGGCTGGTGTTACGGTAACAGGGTGGAAACACAACATGTAGAGATTAAAAAAAAAAAGGAGGAGAGTGAGCTACTTTGATAGCCTTAATATCACAATCAGGAGAAACTTCCTGGCCTCATATTTTCCATATAAACACTCTCCACTGGATAAAGTTAATGGTTCCCTAACTGCAACACAGAAGGGCTTGATCAGTTCAATTGACGTCACAGATTGAGGATTTTAATGAAATGTGCTGTGCTTCCCCCATTTATATGTTTGACCCTAACCTTTACCAGATGTTCAATTCACGCTCACTCGCAGACACTGCAGCACTGTGTTTTGGAGGCTCTCGGAAATCTGAAATGCTGAAGTGGAAATAAAATCCTCTGACATGAACTCTTTTGTTTGAGCTGCTCTCCACCATGGGCGACGGAGGGCTCTGCTCTGCTTACGCAGGCATGTAACCAGGAGAGATGGGAAAAAAGGGTCCAAAAGGGTTATTCTGGGCATTGCCTGCCTGTGCAGGAGCCACTGAATAGGGCTGAAATGACAGCTCTCCTCTGCACACCCCAAGCAGTGGACCTGACACCAGCAAGGAAAGGTAAGCCTGTGTCAGAGGGAGCAGAAAAAGAACTAGAAACCCTGAATTCAGTGTTTGGCTCTGTCATGTCTCCCTGGGCAAAGTGTTTCTGCCTCTTAGTCTTGTTTCCCAGCCATAAAATGGGACAACATCCTTTCACCCAGTTACATCCCGGGTTTATCAGGAGCAGGGTTGGGCTAGGGAGAGGCTGCATGGCTGGGACTGCGAGGGGTCACTTGTGTCCCCCAGGATAGCCAGGCTCTTCCTTGGGTGTGAGCAAACTAGGATCAGAACCACAGACCCACCATCTTCACGTTGCTCCAGATGCAAATCTGCTCCATGCTGAGACTCCCCCTGAGCAATTACACCTCCAAAGCAGTGTGTCGCTGAACTTTGCAAAAACTAAAACCAGGTGGAAATAAGTCACAATCAGGAAAAAAAGCACATCATCAAAAAAAAGATGCCATCAAAAGTTTTCTGGTATTTGATACTCATTTAGAAAGTCTCCTGCCCATTCTTTCTGCAAAAAGAAGATAAAATGATGGTGCAAGAGAGGGTTAAAAGGAGGTTCGTGTTGCCAAACCTCAGCTTTGGTTTTCAGTCACTTCATTTCAGGTAAATTGGAAGATGGACCCAAGCCACCCTTTAGTTCTGGGTTTGGATTAGCAAATTTAAAGCCACTGATGAGGTTTTGCAAAACCAAACCCATATCCTCCTTGGCCTGCTCCTAGCTGAAACTGAGCTAGCCCTGAGCAAAAATAAGCGAATCACTCCTTAAAACACACACACCAAAAATGCTGAACTCAACAACCACAAATTGAGAGAAGGAGCAAATGAAAACTTGTGCGAGGCATTCATTCCTTTTAACTCAGGAAAGACCGAACTTGCAGCACCAGCACTTTGCAACAGATTAGACAGTAAAAATGTTTGGAAATGTTAAAAAACCCCAAAATTGGTGGGTTTGTTCTTAGTGGATCCATACACAAATATAAAAACTATGTATTCTGTGGCCAAACAGTTTGCATTTGTCTGCGGGCAGATGACAGTGGCTGTTAGCATGGCAACCTCAGACCCACTCATATTTCGCTTTGATATCAATCCTACAAACATGGTGCAATGGATTGAATCAAAGTGGGGCTGAGCCTTTCCTGACCTTGGGATAAAAGCAGCTGGGTATAGAGCTGGCCCAGCACAGCTGCCCTGCCTTCAGAGCACACCTTGCCATTACCCACAATGGTATCCGTGCTTAGGCAAGTCTAAAGTGTTGATAATGTTCTTGAAAGTCACAGCTGCCTCTCAGCCCCATCTAATTGCAAAGGAAATCTCCCTTCTGCCTAGCATGGCCAGATGACAAGGAGGCGCTCACAAAGGACATCCCCCCCCTTGCCCATGTGCCGTGGGGTAAAACATGGTGACAGGACCACTCGGATGGGCACACGCACCATGTGTCAACGCCAGAAACCCAAGCTCTGGCCACGGTCTGGTTTTCCTGTGCCAGAGGAGATGCAGTAGCACCCCAGGAGCTGTCAGCGTTCGGGAGAGGGCTGTGAACTGCCACAGCAATGCCACTGCAGCACTGTCCGTGGCAGCAGTGACTGCCCCACGGCACCACCAGCCTGGGGTTTTCTTCCCAGAAGTTGCACAAAGAAGCAGGAATTACAGAGTAACTCAAACCACGATGCAGAAAGCAGATGGTTTGCCTGCAAATTCACAGCTGAGGGGCTCAGGGATGTGCTGGAGGTCCCAGACCTGCGCAGCAGCTGTGGCAATGTCCCCCTTAATCCTATCTCCTGATCACCAGACCATTAACACCACCACACTTTTAATAACAGGAAATGTTAAATCCAACCATCAAGATGTTAATGTAATTGCAAGCTGATAAAAACAGCAGGTAGGTCCCCTTTCAGCCCCGAGATGGGCAGAGGGGCTCTGCTGAGTTCCCAGAGTCACAGTACATACAACCTGAGCATCAACACTTAAGAGTATTTTACCAGTGACAACAAAAGGGATTCAAGCAGAGTGCGAAATAACATCTTCATTTAGATCAGGGCTGCGAAAGCGACCAGGCTGTCTTGCCTGCCATAATTTATGCAGTCCCCACAGACATATGTTGAAAATCGTGTTGAAAGTGATTTTTACAGCTGGCCAGGATATGGCCACACAACCTGCACCAGTTCTGGTAGGAATCACATACCTCAGTCCTCTACAATGTGTCTGCTTCTCTGTCAAGAAGAATGCAGAGGGTTGTTTTTCTGGTATCCCTTAAGCCCATTTGGTTTCATTTTACTCTACTTACTGGCAATAAATTGTTCCATTTCTCTTGTTCACCAAATACTTTTCTTTATATTGTGTTTTTTTTGTTTACCCATTTATTGCGACAGGAGTGATGAAAGACACTGTCTGATTTCACCAGATCACGCACCAAAGCTAACATGGAGTACACGGCTTCTTTAGAGTCACTTCTTAAAACTCTGCTTTCAGCTTCTGATCCCAGCCCACCCATGAGGGACAGAGCCATGCTGGAAGAGGTCCAGATGCTGGACAGGCCAGGCTTTCTCCCCTTCTGCATTCCTACACACAGCCTTTCCACCAGCCCTTCACCTCAGTGAGGGTTAAAGGACTGATGCGTCTCGTAGGTGTGCACTGTGTAAAGATTTGTACCCCAAGGACAAGAAGCTAAAAGGGAATTCTGGCTTCTCTTTCTGAGCAAAATCACTTATTGAGGGAAAGGCTCTGTCCCTGAGATGCTCTTCTTTAAAACATCAGCTGTGTCATGATCTGACACAGTGGGTCGGAGAAAATAATTGAAGTATCACCTGGTACCTGGAGTGCATTGTTTGAGACCAGTTAGCTTTTCCTAGTTTACATACTTTTTTCCCCCTGATTAAAAAAGCACTAAAAGCACTAACCTATAATACCAAAAATGTCAAGATGAGAGATGTGCTGATCCCCATTAATGCACAGCTCCTCTTGCAGCAGCCATCTCTCTGGATGACTGAACTCAACTGCAAAAAGAAATTGCCTCAAGTGAAGGAAAGTGGAGCCAACAAAGCAGACAGCCTTTTTTTTTTTTTTTTCTTCTTCTTTTTTCTGTTTTCACAATGGGGCACAGAGGACTGTCAGTCCTGATTTCTGGCTGGGTTTACAGCCTTTGCTGCCTCCTAGCAGCTGTTGTGCAAAATAAACCACCACCCAAAACAAAAATCACCAAGTCAAGAACACTCTGTCTGAGAGAAAAAAGTGCAGGCACTTATTAATGAAATTAATCATTGATAATAAAAAAATCCAAGAGGAAAAAAGTATTTATCATCTTCTCATTGAGATGAGATGTGTAACTCCCTCTTTCTTGGATTCATGAACGCATGCACTCTCAGGAGAAACACTTGGCAGCCCTGGTGTTTGTCCAGAGCACAGGTTTTTGCTAAAGGCTCTACTCAGCTCTCCCACTCCAGCTAAGGCTAAACCAGAGGAATAAACTAAGAAATATGTGGAGGAAAAAAGTGAACAGGATTATCAAAACTCAAAGAGTGGGAGCCACAAAGAATAATCTCGCCTTTCTTGCTGGTCTGTGGTATCAGATGTATCACGCAGCACCAAGGTCTAACTGGCAAGATGTGCAAAGCCTGGCCCAACCCAAGCAGCAATGCTGCTGGTGGCATTTCAAGCCCTGCTCATCCAGAAAACCTGCCCCTCCACAAAACCAGCCTCAAGCAATCAAAAAGATGTGGGGAAAAAAGAAAGACTGGGCCAATAGCATGGACAAAAGCAGGGTTGCTATTCGGGTTAAAGCGTGGTTTTCAGGATGATGAGTAGAAACAGGGCCACTTTGGGCCCAGGCTGGTGGGAAGGTGCCACTGGTTCCAGCGTGGAGGTGACAACTGCAGTGAATTTGGTGGCTCTTATCTGAGCTCCCTGGCTTACATGGGAGGGGAAGGAAGAAATGGGATTTGAAGATGGCTGTTGTACTGGATGTGCTGAAGTCACTGTTGATTTTAGGCCAGGGAAGAATGATCTGCTGTGTTCCCTGGTTGTCTTGGCTCCCACTGGTAAAGGCACTTACAAAGCTGTGGAGCTTCAAGTATGTGCTTAAGTGCTTTGCTGCATTAGTCAATTAGCATATGTACCTGCCTGCAATCTATGCAAAATTCAATTGAAAGCACTAGGATTTTGATGAATGCTTTTGATGGCCTCTGGAGCAGACCACAGGTACCAAGTGATCCTCCCAATCACTCCCCCACAGCCTGTGGCAGCCCTGCCCCGCGGAGCTGCTGCTTGAGGAAAAGCTGCGCTTGACTGCTTGTCTCTGAGCTTGTCTAAGCTCTATTGAGGCAATTTTTGTGATCATCTTCATTGTGTCATTTGCAACACTCGGTGCCATTTGAAAACTCCTGGCTGCATGAAGCAGAGCTCAGTGTGTGCTGCCAGAAATGGGTTTAAATACTTATGTTTGGAGTTTGCTTTTCCTGCTAATTGAGGCTCTGAACTCCAGTGATGCTTTTCCTTTGATTTAATTAAGGGAAGCTGTTTCCAAGGAATCATACGTATAGCCCACATCAAAGACTTCAAGAGCAGTGATGCACCCTGAGATGCAACGGATGTGATTCATGGTGACTCACGGGCTGTGTCCAGCTGCCAAATGAATCAGCATTTGCAGCAACCTCATCACAATCCACCCGCCAAAATTAAGGACCTGTGGTACCGTGTCCATGCCAGGTGGAAGAAGATGAGCCCCAGACATCCAGTCATTCCTCAGACCACAGCACACAGCAGTGGCCCTTCCCCATCTGCA
Organism: Antrostomus carolinensis; assembly: GCF_000700745.2. Taxonomy (NCBI): domain Eukaryota; kingdom Metazoa; phylum Chordata; class Aves; order Caprimulgiformes; family Caprimulgidae; genus Antrostomus; species Antrostomus carolinensis. Next base: position 6,516 of record NW_010316813.1, on the reverse strand, counting down.
GGACGGTGTCCTGTGAGACCTGCAGCTCTGCACCATCATGGACAAACTCCCCAACGGGGAATTTAAAATCTTGCCTTGCTCGCATCTCTAGTTTGCTCATGGAAAAAAAGAGCTGAATTTCTGGTAAATATCAAGCCTGGGTGCAGAAGACCTTAGTCTTCTCAGCTCATTAGAAGCAAGACTGGAGCCAATTCCAAAGAAACTTGTAGCCAAATGAAGTGCTGAAACAAGTTATTTCTTTTAAAACTTTTTGCAGAAGCAATATCCTTGCTGGTGCAGCCCCAGGGGAGGATCACAGTGCTGGCCCACATGCCCCTTCCCCTCTCATATTTGCCAAACAGCAGCAAATAATGGTTTTTTTTCCCCTTCCATGGAAAGCATCATCCAAATTCTCAACAATTCTTGCAAAATCTAAAAGCTGAGCAAGCCTGAGTTTTACACACATAGCCCCCACTCCCCCTCCCGAACACACACCCTGTGCTATTTGTGATGCTTTTCTGCAGATGCAGGGGAGGATGGCAACCATCTGCTGCCGATGAGACAGAGTGAAAGAGCTGCAAGGAAAGTTCTGGTGAGGTGGTTCAGCTCAGGGCTGTGATTTATAACTGCTAATACAACAAATCCTCTCCAATTGCCCTGGCATTGTTCAGGAACCAGCATCCAGCTCACAGAGCAAGCTGAGGTCAGGCGAGTTTAATGATGACCGACTTGACTGGGAAGGCAAGGGAAAGGCCAGACAAATTGCTGCCCTCGGGGCCAAGCTGGATCACTGCGGGCTGCAGCTCCGGGCCACTGGCCAGGATGGAGTGATGGGTGCTGCCCCATGTCCTGCTGGTGTTGCTTGCAAAATGGGGCTTAAGCTGCAAATGCAAAGGTTCATCCCTCACCTCCACCCTCCCGGAGGCATCACTGGAGACCAAGAGCAGCGGTCAGCTCTGTCCCAGCACGTGTCAGTGCAGGCTGCAGCGTCTGTACTTGCAAGGAGCCAGAAAGACTGAAATTTCATTTTGGATTAACTGAAAAAAATAACTCAACAAATCCAAATTTTTTATTTCAAATTTTTGTGGTTTAATTTTTTTTTTTTTAACTACTCAGCTGGAGGAAATGCTGAAGCTGTTTCCACTACCCTGTCCTGAAATGGGGCACCACCTTTTGAGAATTTTAGAAGAGGACATTGAAGTTATTTTTAGAGGAAAAACCTAAAAATCTAAACAAAAGCTTCAGTAAACACAAACATAGGCTCAGAAAACATCCTGATGTCACCAAATCTGTACTTTTCACTGGAAAAAGATGCATGAGAACCATTTGACTGTGTTTACACAGAGCTGATGGGAACAGACCAGCTGCTGCCACCCCCCCAAGCACCTATCCTGTCCCATCCCAACCTCCCAACCATCCCCTCCAAACTGGAAATACCCCCCACAGCTCTGCTGGTGCAACTGGCAGCTTTGCCATCAAAAGGGTGAGGTTTGGGCAAGGAGCCCAAACTGCCCAGAGCCTCACCAGCCACTCTCTCTGAAGGCAGCATTTTGTGGATCTGTCCCCAAAAAGACCATGCTGGCTCATGGCAGACCACACCCTTTAAACCACTGCTGGAAGAAGTCAGCAGGAGCAAAACAGTCCTGTGGTGAATTCCACGTACAAAATAACTTGGTATATTATTTAGTTTAAATTATATATTTTCTTTTTCATATCCAGCAAGACAAACTAAATAAGTCAGAGCTGGGTTATCACACAAGTCCTTGAGCAGGGCAGTTTCACTGGAATAAATGGATTTTCCCAGAGCATTTGCCAAATGGCACCATAACACACAGAGACCCCCCAGCTCAGGCTCACTCACACGGCTGCTGTTGGGTGCTTCCCTTTGTGGCCATGTTCCCCACAGGAAACTGTGCAAATAAACACTGATATTGAAACATCCTTGCACACCTACACGGGCACCATGAGTGCCCAGCAGCCTGTAGGGGTGCCCCGAGGAGTGGGACTGTGGGCATACAGTTAAAATCCCAACAAGAAGGGCAAAATCTCAGGCTTTCCTCTCCTGCTTCACCCCTGCAGATGAATCACTGTTTTTACAAGACATTATTTAGTTCTTTTCACTCTGACCATCCAGCCCCTCCACAGCCATGGAGCAGACTGGCACAGGGTTGTCTCAGACAGGATATCCTCCAGGGAACAGCCTCTGCACAATATACGAACAATAGAGCCCTGCCTTTTGAACCATAGGCATTTTAAAAGATATACAATGTGCCCAACCTCTCCTCCCCACAAACCCCAGATGTCTGCTATTTGCACAGCATTCAGAACCACAATATCAGATCTACAGCTTAATTTATTTCCTGCTGTTTGAGGGCAATTCCCATCAACATTAAAGGGAGCAGAATGGGCTCCAGTCCTGCACCTCTGCTGGGCTGGAGCATCTTCTAATCATCTTCTCCACCAAGTGGAGAAGCAACACTTACAGCAGTCCAGGTTGGTCATAAAACAACAAAGAGAGAGTTGTTCATGGTCTGTCTGGTTGGGTCATGTTAAGTTGCACGGACTCAACTGCTGCCAGCGGAGCTGCTGGGCCCTATTCTGCTCTCAATTATGTCAATGCAAATTTGGAACAACTTCCCTGACTTTCACGGTACAACCTGATTTAATGGAGAGCAGGATCTGGTGTGCTTTCTGGATTGATGTTGTGTAATAGGCAAGAGACTTGAACCTCTGACTCATTAGCAAGGGAACATATATTGAAATTAAGTTCTCAGTAGGTAAAAATCTCTTGAGGCCATTTTTTTTTTGCCTTGGTTGTGGAAACAGTGTGACTTGTGACCGAATTGCAGCCTGATACCCACTGCCTGCAATGGGTAACTTCTGTAGCATTGAAAAGGTTTTCATCTGCTTGAGAGATTGAAACAGAGAAAGTCTCTTTAAAAGCCATTTCAGACCTACAGCAAAGCCCTGAAATCCTGACCATGGGAGTACGTGCACCCTGAGTGGCCTTGAGCGAGGAGACAAGTCCAAGATGATGGCATGGCACTAGCAGCACACAGTGATGGACCTCAAGTCCCAGGGATATTTCTTGTGTGTGTATCATCTCTAGTTCCCCTCTAGTAAGTCCACTGAAGCTGGATTTGATTTAGTAATGTATTCATCACAGTGGAGACTGTTTATACTGGGCTTTGGGGAGAAAAAAAACAATGGAGGAGCATGCTACTGTGGGTTGGCTGTACCAAGGCCAGGTGGCTCCTTTCTGGCTGGTGGTGGGCTCCGGCATGCCCTTCCCAACACCACTCACATCTTTCCCAAGCACATGAAGACAAACAGCACAGAAAATAGCTCATTTTCTGCCACAGACAAAGCAATCCCACACTGCCAGCACAAGCAGGAGGTGCTGCTGGGCCCCATGGCACAGGCAGAGCCTGGGGACAGGGTGCCTGGCTGCTGCTCCCAGCACTGACCAGTGCAGGGAATGCCCTGGGAGAAACATTCAGCAACAGAGCCCTAACTAGCTGAACATCACTTCTACCCAAAGGCCTGACCATTGCTAAGGATTTTGATCCTTTGGGATCTTTGTAATCTTTGAAAAGGGCTCAACAATGAGCCGTGCCTCAGTTTACCAGCCTCTGAGGCAGACAATGTACTGCATCCCATCAGTGTGTTTGCTATTAGAGCTCCTCATGGGAGCACAGATCAGGAGTGAAAGCCCCATGACGTAGGGTCATCTCTCTCAAAAGACTTAAAAGAGTTTTGAGCAATTTTTTTTTTAGCACTCATTCTCATTTGAGCCCCAGCAGTTACTGTGTCTCAGGCATCCATGCGGTCAAGCTGCCTGCCTGCTCCTTTGCTCCCTTGCCACCCTGACACAGAGCAGGCAGGCCTGCTCTCCCCACAGCCCATGCTGCCCGAAACCCAGTTTCTTATGATCTATATGGGCAGCCTTTTAGAAATGGATGGTTTTTGTAAATGGTTCTTGTCCTGCAAACAAATTTAATTGTACTTGCTGAGGACATGGGACACCACCTACCCTGTGAATTACAAATAAGGAGCAGATCACAAAAAGAAACCTAAAAATCCCTAAAAAAAAATCCCCTGAGACAAGTGCCATTGCAAGTGGCCTCCCAGCCTTGGTGCTGGGTGCATTTCACAGCAAGAAGAGCATTTCACGTCATCCCAAGCAGGAAATGGCCGTTCCAACATGCAGTTTCTTTGCTGGGTACTTGTCTTTCATTTTGCATCCCTGAGCCAGTGCAGGATTTGCAAACATTTAATAATTCCAAGAACAAGCGCATTAAAGCCTCAGAGCAAGGGGAAAGCCCTTTTCCTGCCAAAGAGGCATATTATTGTCAATACCCCATTGTTGTACTCGCACTCACCACCCCTTAAAGTAATTAATGGATAAATCAGGGTTTTTTCTGTGGCATTTCTGTGGGTGGAGTTTATTCCCATCCTTATCTGAGCAGCGGATCTTTCCCACCAGTAACCTGGTGCCAGGGTGTCCCACAGCCCATGACGCCGGAGTGTGCTGCAGAACAAACAAACTCAATTACAGGAGGATATTTACAATTGCTGACCAAACTCTCGATTTCCTTGGTAAGCTCCTCAAGACAATACGCTCCAGGCGCTGGCCTCCAATTGTACTGTCAGAAATTGATCCAGGCCCAAGAATGAGAAAATATTGTGTTTAGATTTGTGATAGGCAAGCAAAACAAGTGAGGGATGTTTTTGGAGGGTTTCCCCCCCTGCATGTGTTTGTTTATTTTTACAGGCACAGGACAGAGCAGGGTGAGCATGGAGCCTCCCTTGCCCACCCCACCCTGCCCCATCCTGCCAGCAGCCAGCCATTCCATGCTGGTGGGCACCGGTGTGATTTCCCCGGGAGGACAGCGCTGCACCTTGTGCACAAGGCTCATGGTGTCCCAAAGTTCATAAAGGGCCTTTACTGAGCTCATTAAAACAGCCTTTCCCAGCTCTGCTAGGGTTCCAGCAGGAAACTGTGGTGCCAACCTGTGGAGGTTTCCAATGTAGGAGGAAAGAAACCTTCACTTCCTGTTGCAGGTGTCATCCCTGCTCATCCAAGGGGTTCCCTGTGCACTGCAGCTCCCAGCCCCATCTCACATGGGTCTCTCCAGCACCCTTTCCCCATACATCACAGAGAAGTCGAGTTAAAATCCCCCCAAGCAGGGAAGCCAGGCTTTGCTTCCTTTCAGCACTGGTTTCATTGTATTTTCAGCCCAGTCCCTTCACAGGTCTGTCTCAGAGCAGGGCACGTGCCCAAACTGCACGCTGAGACCAAGCACGCTCCAGCATCCGAACCCTGCAATGCACACTCACCACGGGCTGCTCTCTGGCATGAAATTCCTGAATCATTTGAAATGAAAAGTCACTCCTGAACTTGAGCTGTCCCAGAGTGCCCTGGGATGAGCAGTGTCCCTGCTGGAGAAGGTCTGACAGCCATCCCCAGGTTGAGTGGTACCATTTCAGAGAGTCTGGCCTTGAGCTACAGCCAGAAAACAAGCCCTGTGGTGAACAGTGCAGCCACAGTTTGTTCCCAGGATGCAGCCATGTGGTTAGGGCTACGCTTTCCCACACTTAAAGGTGCCATTTCATGGACACAGTCTTTAGGGTTTTTGACACAGAGCAGCTCAGGTTCAGCCCTCGTTTTTGCCCCAAGCAAAAATCAGGCTTACACCTGCATATACCTGGATTAACAGCCTTAAATCCACATGGATTTATGGTTTAATGCTTGAACCAATTGTCTGTTTCTTATTACACCAAGAGCAAATCTTGAGTGATGGCACTGCAAGCAGTGATTTCCAGATTTGCACCAGTTTAATGAAAACCAGGATTTGGCTCTACATCTTAAGAGATAACACTCTCTGTACTCATGGCCAATACAATAATGTCTTCCAGCATTGCACATCTTTCTCAAAAACTTTGTAAGATTTCCCTTATAGGGTATCCAGGGATCAAGGTCTGAAAATCCATAAAACAGACTGGCTGTGCAAGATTTGCATTTAATGCAGCATGGCTTTTCTTATCACTAGGCACTCTTGGTTGACTGAAAACCTCCATTTGTTATTCAGGGAATTGGGAGCATTCAACAAGAACAGAGGAAAGGGGCAAGTTCTGATAGCTGTGGGACTCAGAATCAGTTAAACACAGAAGTAGAGGCATTCCTCCGGATTTACACCAGACTAATATGAAACTCTGGTCCAGAGAAGGAATAGAAATTAGTCAGTTAATGAGAACTGGATTCCAACCAGCTGGATTAGGGTCCTGTAATACTTATGGATTCTACTTTTCTCCCCTTGCTCTGTTAATTGACTGCAGGCCACCCAGGGTAACAAAGACATATGACAGAAATACAGTGTATATTTATGTTGGCTTGTCTTGCTGTAATCTCTTTCAGGGTATGACCCAACTTCAGTAACTCAGATTTATGCTATCACATTCTGGCTCATTTCCTTGTGGGCTTATAACATACACAGTGGTTTTCAGTTTATTCCTTCTTCCTTCAGTACATTTGGG
>NW_010316812.1:1180-1534 GCF_000700745.2 Antrostomus carolinensis | reverse complement strand
GAGTGCACCCTCAGAAAGTTTGCCAATGACATCAAGCTGAGTGGTTCTGTGGTGCTGGGGGAGGGACAGGATGCCACCCAGAGGGACCTTGACAGGCTTTAGAGGTGGGCCTGTGCTAACCTCATGAAGTTCAACAAGGCCAAATGCAAAGTACTGAACCTGGTCCGGGGCAATCCGAAACATAAATACAGGCTGGGTAATGAGTGGCTTGAGACCAGCTCTGAAGAGAAGGACTTGGGAGTGGTGGTGAGCGACAAGCTGAACATGAGCAGACAATGTGCGCTTGCAGCCCAGAAGGCCAACCGTATCCTGGGCTGCATCAAGAGAAGCGTGTCCAGCAGGTCGAGGGAGGTG
>NW_010316812.1:0-694 GCF_000700745.2 Antrostomus carolinensis | reverse complement strand
GCAGGGGTCCCTGCTGATGGCAGGCGGGTTGGAACTAGATGATCTTTAAGGTCCCTTCCAACCCAAACCATTCCATGATTCTTTCCCTTCCCCTCATGACCTTGCCTTTACATTTTTACTGTCTGAGGCTTCTGTGATGAGTTCTGTGGCTTATTTTTGGGGCAGGGAGGAAGAAGAATGTGAGATTTTATAACTAGTTTGCTCATTTTTTAAAAGGAAAACTGTGTAAAGCTTGCAAAAAATTTCTAGACAAAAATTTCTAGAGACAAAAAAAATTCTAGACAAAAATTTCTAGATAAAAATTTCTAGAGAGGTTAATCTGCCCCATATTATGCACTTCTCACCAGAGTGAGACATGAAACACAGCTCAAACTCTCTGTTCTGAGCCAGGAAGTATCATCCTTTCATTCAGTCCAAGGGAACTGCAATTTTAAATTAATTTGATGAAGCACCAATGAACACTTGTTTTTATGCTCTTCACTATTGACTGTTACACTAGCCTGACATTTTCTCTGACCTGCTATGATCATTTCTATACTCTTATATGAAAAATCTAAGCTATAACTAGCTATTTCATTAAATGCATCAGTCCCTCTCTTTTACATATGAAAAAATTCTAGATCTAATGCTAATTCACATTTGCATAATTTCTGTAGAGTTTTAGCGGGTTTGATGGCTGGACCACTCAGTGGAT
>NW_010316811.1:0-6981 GCF_000700745.2 Antrostomus carolinensis | reverse complement strand
CTTGCTGAAGTCAAGGTAGATAACATCCACTACTTTCCCCTCATCCACCCGGCCAGTCATGCCATCATAGAAGGCTTTCAAATTGGTCAGACATTATTTCCCTGTAGTGGAATTTGTTTACTCTCATACTGCAGGTCAGCTGCAAAATGAGGAGCAGAACTAGGGACATGGGGCTGCCAGTCAGTATTGTTTTATGCAATATGTTGTGTTATGCTATTCTTTGTGGGTCTCACTAGCTACATTTAATGTAGAAGTGAGGTTTTGGGGGGTTTTTAGCTATAGTTATGGGCATGTGAGTCAGTACACAGTAGAGTACGCAGGCATGCCTGAGACAATGCTGTGTAACAACCCAAGTGAGCACTGAGGACTCCCAGGATCAGTCTAGAGATATTAATTCAGGTATCTGTGAGCGATGGTGGTATTTGAAGCTTTCGATGAAGGAAGGCTGTGTGCCAGCCAAAAAAGCAGGTCTCACCTAGTCCTAGGTCATAGTAGAGCATTGCTTTTAAAGGCACTTGATGTGTTTCCCTCTTTCTGCTTCTGCAGATAGTGGGTATTGCCGGCCTGAGAATTGCTGGGAATAAGGTCCCCCAGGATTCCTGACAGACCACCCGAGAGTCTGTAAGTGTCTGCCATAAATCATTCTAATTACACTAGGATCACCATGAATATTGTGAAATTCAACTCAAAGTATCCAAAACATGTACGTGCCATAAAAAAAATATCCATGCGTAGAATCAAGGAGGCAGGCCAAATCTCCTCATTAATGGCTGACAGCGACCCATCCAAGGAGAAGGCAGGCAGAGCCAGCCAAGTGTGAGCATGGGGCAGGGCAGGGCAGGGAGGGGTAGCTGCTTCTGACCCCCAAGCACAGGCACCTTCCCTGCCTGCAACCCAAAACTGAGATTTCCCTTGTGGAGGTAAGCACCTGGAACATATTCCTCAGCATGTTATTCTGAAATGCATCCAGTGGAAGTTCCTTCTACCTCTGCTTTGTTAAATTACACTCTTATGGACAATGGGAAGAGAAAAGATAGGTATATGGATTAGTGCAGCCCAGTAATTGTTAGTCAGGGAATGACTGACATCTACATCTCTGTTCCTTTCCTCATGACTGCATCTCTCCTCTTCCTTTTCACTCAAATCGCTATATGTTACAGCCTCAAGGTGGTAGTGAAGTAAATATGAAAAAAAATCTAATTATTCATTATGAATTGTCCACACTTCTAATAGTATGAGTATATGGATGCAGTGAAAGTAATTTGCATTAACACTTAGAAGCCAACTTTGCTGTTGGTTTCCCATAACAACATAAATAATGAACAATAATGAACAAAATTTGTTTTGGCTTAGACATTTCACTGGAGCTATAACCATGAAATGAAAATATAGTTTTATATAGTCCCATTAGTTTTTTTGGTTTGCTTGTTGTTGTTTTTTTCATAAAATAAAATATAAGCACTAGGCTTTTCTGTTCCAAAGTAATCGTTATTTTTCAGTATTTCATTTTCTGCAGTTCCTGATAATATAGTTAATCCGGGTATTTTCATTCTAGTGGTGTATTATGCATTAAGTTAACTTTAAATATCACTAGGTACATTCTCAGAGTTCTAGCTCAGCACAATTTCTCTTGACTTAACACTTCCTAATTTAAAGTCTTCTTTCTAGCAATAAATTCTAACCTGTGGCTTCTGACATCATTTTCTACAGAAACAATATTTGCAAATAAGTCTTTATTTTATCTTCACAGTTAATGATTTATTTATCAGTGGAAAAGCTCTAGTGTATGTTAATTTGAATTTTGAATTAATAATAAACATAGGTGTTTTCTTCATCTCTACTATATCATAAAACGTGGTGAATACTCGTATTGTCTCTGAACTTCCAAGCCAATCTTCTTCATATGGATTTTGCACACAAGGAAATGGAGATAATAGAAAACTCCTTTTAATCTGTAAATATTGGCTGATGCCCTGCAATGAGATGTATATGCCCCATGTAATTCTGAGTGCTAAAGGAGATTAACTACCTGTTCAGCTGGGACTAATTACAAGCTGCAGCAGCTAGAGAGAGAAAGATCAGGAGGCCAGATGGCTCAGAGAAGTGCAGGGGATTTTCTTCCAGCAAGAGGTTTTGAAGGACTTCCCCAGTGATCTGGGGAAAAAATACCATGGGATGTGAAAAGGAAGAACACTTTGCAAGAGAGACTGTGTATGAAATAAAACATTTCTAATGGGTTTGTTCTGTTTTTCTCAAGCAGGACTGATTACATTCAGGCACTCCTACCAAACAGCTTTGAAAAAGGGTGGGGTGGGAGAGTGCCTTAAAGTTGCAGAGGCTTCTCACCTCCTCACCAAATGTTTTGCTGCTGGGGAGGAGGAGACTGACGGGAGATCTCCATCTGGGGCATTGGTAATTGGTGGTGTGCTAAGAATCTGTGTATTATATTCTATTCTGAATGTGGAAGAGTGTTGATTAGCAAAGGTTGAACTCAGATGAACTTCTCTGTTTGTTAGCATGCAGCAATCTTTATTGATGTCCACAGCAAAACTGATACACTCATTAAAATTAGACTGCCAGTTCATTGCATAATTGCTAGTTTCGTCTTTGTATTTTATAGTTCTTTCTTTTATCTGTTTCTTCTCTGCTTCATTTTGGCTTATGCAATCTTATAGTCAGGTAATTGTTATTCATTTTGCTGGTGTATTGGTTACTCCTGAGTAAGTATAAGTACTAAGGAAGTGTAGCTTCCTAAGGCTTTCACCAAATCAATGTGTTGCAAATGGCAGACTACACTGAAGGTAAGTTTTGGTAAATTGGAGACATACCTTTGAAAGGTTGGATTTACATGTGCTGTGAAAATAGATCTGTGGTCTAATCACATCAACATTTCATATTTCTAAGTGCAACTTAACTTGCAAATGGAAACAAGTGTTTCTAGCTGAAAAAAATCTGACCTGAATTACTCAAAAGAGTTTCTGTCCTGAGCTATAGTAAACGATCTCCCAGTTCCCTAGAATGTAGGATCTTTTTTATGATACTACAGTGTGAATGGATAAGACTAACTAAAAATAATTTTAGGAATTTCCTAACACCTCCTACTCATCAGGCAAGCTGTCTGTCATCTGTGATGCCTATTCTTCATAGCAATGCCCTGTAGTTTGAAAACTGTAAGTAGCTGTGGATTTGTGGGTTTTTTTTTCTGTTTTTCTTTCTTTTTTTAAATGTGCATCTGATGTTACAAGAAATGCAGCAAAGGGATTTCACAATTGCAAGGGTAGACACAGAAGTGTTTAAAAGGTTGAAAATAAATCTGGAATATTTTTAATTGGATTTTTCTTTGTTCTTATGGGAGTATTAGGTGGGGTGGGTTTCTGTGTTCTTTTTCAGATCCCTTGTACTGCACAAACCGTCATGCAGCATTTAATCAACATTTTAGATTTGAGTGGGTTGTGCTTTTAGTTTTGCATAGTCAGTAAGGTTAGATCTGGTGGCAGAAGTGGAATGATACATATGTTTATCTGTAGAGTCATTTAGCCAATGATCAATAAATGTCTGATGATAAATCGATATGGATGTAATCTCCAATCTGGGGACTTCGAAGAACAATGTCCTGAGAGTTCCTACCACAAAATCTATATTCACTCCTGTCTTCATTCTAGCTGATTTATGCTCTGATGCTGTTTGCTTTCAAGGACCTCCATTTCTCTAAGTGCTGCCTGGTAGGTAAGCAACAATCCATCAGCGTACTACTAATATCAAGGAGGCTTATATTTAATTACAGATAACAGGCCTAGTGGGACTGAGAACAAAGTAACCAATCACTAAGATTTGATATACTAAAATATAAAAAGAGAGGGGAGCCATAAAACATGAAGGAACTTTATGAAAGGAATAGGTATTCTGATATTATGCTCAAAACGTATGGAATATGAGAATGAATTATATGGTAGATTGTATTTTCAGTCTGATGTTAATTATTTTCATGTGAAAAATAATCTTGGTAAAGAAAGGAAGAATTCTGTTAAGCAACCTTCCAAGTACGCCTGTGAGTAGTCTGCCTACGTTTTGTGTTAATTTTGTGTATGTAGAGAATACATATGGGCTAGTTCTGTTTCTAAATATAAATCTGCATTTTTATTTTAGTGTTAGAAAAAATAATGTAGCTAATCTTCCTTAACATATAGAATGTTTTAGCATCACTTCTTCCCATACATTAAAAGCAGTGTACTTCCCCCATAACAGAGGTATCACAATGTATTTCCTAAATATAATTTCTTAAATTTGCTCATGTTTGTACATGTTTGAGCTATATCTTTTGTACAGACTTGCTAAATTGTCTCTACTGATACAGTCTCTGTCTTTATTTAAACTAGCACATGAGGAAACCAGTTTGGGCTGACCTGTAAGGTGAGCAATATGCAATAAATATGAGCAACTTGTGTGTTGCTTTAAACATAGTTCTTGTATAATAAATCCAAGCATGCGAAATAGCCTGATTTTGTTAAGAAATGAATTTAACAGACAGATGGCTAAATAGTATCACACCTTTTGAAAATTAATTTTATCTAGACCTCACATTAAGCTATTAATTATTCTGAGCTAATGAAAATAATTTTTAAAAGAGGCCTCTTTTATGAAATTAATTCCTGAGTAGTTCTAGTCCTAATTCCTTGCATAGCAAAGTCAGAATAAGTATAAATAAAAAGTTATTTAAAACAGCATGTACAACTGTCATAACTGAAGCTTTTGAAATTAAGTGGGGAAATCTTCATTTGTTAGATGGAGATAAATGAACCAACAGATGGAAGAGGTGGGGATTAAAATGAAAGAAAAGGCAGACAAACTGCAACTAATATGAAGGGAAAATGCCAATGAATATATGTAAGGCACATGATGCAGTAACTATTTTCTCAGCTAAAACATGCATATCAGCAAGTCTATGAATAAGAATAGTTGCTAATCACTGTCAGCTGTTGGTCTTACTTTTGTTGAAGAAATCTGAAATACTGACCTTTGGCTTCTGAAAAGACAGCCTCAAGCTGAGACTCTTAGAGGATACATTATCTGTAAAAATGAATCTGTATTCCTGTGTAAAGGGATTATTGCTAAAATATCTGAAACAGCGAAAGCACTAATCTGCAGAGAAAGACAGTTCTGTGAATTTAATATACTGGTCACTGGATTTATACTTGTTAAGGTTTTTTCTTTTATTTAGAAAGGTAGCCAAGGTTTGGAGTTCTCTGAGGAGTTTTGAGGTGTCTTTCATGGATATGAATTTGCAAGTACAGCTACTCACACATTCCAAAATCTGTCTAAAACTTTGCCTTTTTTTAATCTTTTACCATATTTTTTAATAAAAATGAGCTTATGAAATAAGTATTTTTAACAAATATGCACTCAATAAAAAACATAAATGTATAAGTAAAGATTAAGCTGAATGGCTTGTGTGCATCAGGCTGTCTGAAGATTAAGAGGGAAGAATATAGATTTGTTTTATTCTCTTCAGGTATAACTTGGTATAGTGCTACTGATAAGTACCACATCTGGAAAATTACATAGATCTCCATAATAGAGTAATGATGGGGTAGGCAAGCAGGAGAGAGCTGAATCTTCTTTGAAGTTGTCTATGTTGTCGTGATGATATATGAAAGGTAAGCAAGGTTCAGCCAGCTTGTGAACTGAGTGCCCTGACTCCACAAGAAGGAAAAATAAGTGATTCTATCCGAGTCAGCTAAAAATATATTATAATGGGTTTTAGTAAGACCATTAAAGATGTGTATTAAACACTCTGTAGATTCTTCAGGCTCCTCTGTGCTTCTCAGATTCTGGCTGTGGAGAGAAACCAACAAAGAGTTTATTTTTGTTTATGGAAGATACTGGTTTTTTTACAGCTAGTTTTTCTGTTGAATTTTTCCAGAATTGATAGGCAAATTTGATAATTCTCAGTGAAAATAGTTTATTTTATTTCATATTCAGAAGGTTTGGCTACTGCTATTAACTAAAGTACGAGAATATACAAGCAACCTTGCTAGGTAGACAATGTGCTGTATGTTAGTTACACACACACACACACACACACACAAACCCTTTTAGGTAAATTCCTCATCCTTTTCAGGGCTTGACTACTGATGATATGATGGGTAGGTATCCAAAGAGTAGCATTATGTACTTCTGGATGATTTTTACATATGTCAACTGGGCAGCTGGTATTGCAGGTATCAAAAGGGAAGTAGTATCTGTAAGTGGGCAGCTGTATATGAGGAAGGAAACCTGAATACCTGGAATCCTAGATAGCCCCAGAAGATAATTATTAAATTATTGTTTGGTGCATGACAATGTATCAGAATCCAAGGCTGGGATAATGATCTCCAAGTAAAGCAACACACAAGATAAAGTGGAATGGGAGGGCACAGGAGAAGGGCAGTGACTGAGAGACCAAAGCTTGGCCAAGTAGAAAATGAATTAGCCTGAGGCAGGTCCAGCGAATGAAAGGAATATTAAATCTTAATTCAGATTTGGTGGTACTAACCAGTGTTTTTCCAGTAATAACCAGTGCTCTTCATATACAGTTTCTTTGCTGCTTTCCAAGGTTTTCTAAGTGTTCTCAAGTGATGGCCTCTATTATCTAGTATCTGTGTTTACTTTTTACTAGAGGTTGTGAAACATTACCTCTCAAATAGATCCTTAGAAAGTTCTTATAATGAAAGAAACAATTAGAAGTTTCAGTCCCACAGAAGATTTCTTCTACCACAGAAAATTATCTGGGCCATCATGCTTGCTCTTCTAATCTCCGGAAGAACCCCTTTCAGCTGGAGAGCAAATGAGTGTGAGGAGGCAGAGATCAGAGCAAACTGAGCCAGGATGTGCAGGCACATAGCAAGGTTAGCCAGGGCAGCTGGGCAGGCTCATCACCATGCCTCTGTGGAGACGAGGAAATAGACCTTCTTAGAACAACCCCAGGTTCCAGTATAGGTTGGG
>NW_010316810.1:0-1271 GCF_000700745.2 Antrostomus carolinensis | reverse complement strand
ACCCTGATGTTTGCTGGAGGGACTATTCATCTCATTTATCAGAAGGGATACACACTCTTTTGCCTGTCTCTTCTGGCCAATGTACCTGAAGAACCCCTTCTTGCTATTTTTCACATCCCTCGCCAAGTTCAGTTCCACCTGTGTCTTGACTTTCCTAATCCCATCTCTACACAGCCGGACAAGATGCCTGTATTCTTCCCAGGCCACACATCCCTGCTTTCTCTGCCTGTACATGTCTTTCTTTTTTCTCAGTTTGACAAGCAGGTCCTTGCTGAGCCATGCTGGTTTCCCACCTCCTCTGCTTGATTTCTTATGGTGGGGAATGGAGAGCTCTTGTGCTCTCAGGAAGGTGTCCTTAAAGACCTTTCAGCTCTCTTCTGTTCCTTTGTCCCTAAGGACAGTTTCCCAGGGGATCTCACCCTGGAAATACCTGGAATGAAAGAGAGAAAAATGAGTGGATCATGAAGCAAGAGTATGAGCTGAAGCTGTTACATATCTTGTGTAGGTGATGTGTCAAATCAGCAAGGAAAGGTCTTAGATCTAGGTTGTCTCTTTTCCACAGAGCTGTTTTGTATGCAGTGTAAGTTACTGTACTTGGTATAGGGTTAATCAGAAGTTGAATTAACTGCAAAGTACATAGGAAACTATAGTAAAGTGTATTTTTATTTTATTTTTTTTTATCCAGTCCTACATTTTTGCCATAAGATGCTTGCTTCCCATCCATCTCCCATTGGGCTGGGAGAGAGCAGTTGCCCCTGAGTAACAACATAAAAATATCTGAGAATATTAAATGAAAGTTAAATGAAAGCAAACCTGATAGTTTTTTATAGCATTTCTGTAGCTCGTGATTTTTAAACTAGTCATCAGTGTTTGGGGCCTGATTTAAAGCTCTTGGGCTTTGAAGGATTCTCAGGATGAGAAGTATCCAATTTAGATGTCCCATTTCTACTGTGTCTATGAAGTCTAGGGTTCTGTATTACTTCTTTTCTTTGTAGTGTCAAAAGTTCTCATAAATGGGATTCTACACTGAAATTTGTGGAACAGGATGCCTGTGTGTGATTTTCACTTCATGCTATCAACTTAATGTAATTTCTTTTCTATCCTTTTGTTTCTCAAGGTCACATAATGGTTCTTAGTGTCGACAGTATGTCTCCATCACATTTTGCTTTTTGTGCCAAAGTCAGGTGTAAAATATCATAAAAATTGAATAATAGGCCCTTAGAAGTTGACTTGGATTCCTGTCCTCTCTCATCCTGTCTTAATTTGCTGTT
>NW_010316809.1:0-2291 GCF_000700745.2 Antrostomus carolinensis | reverse complement strand
AGGGGACCTTATCAATGTCTATAAATACCTGGAGTGCGGGGGCCAAAGGATGGGGCTGGGCTCTTTTCAGTAGTACCCAGTGGCAGGACAAGGGGGAATGGGGAAAAAATGGAACACTCGAAGTTCCACACAAACCTAAGGAAAAACTTCTTTACGGTGAGGGTGACAGAGCACTGGAACAGGCTGCCCAGAGAGGTTGTGGAGTCTCCATCTCTGGAGATGTTCAAAACCTGCCTGGATGCTTTCCTGTGCAGTCTGTTGTAGGGAACCTGCTTTGGCAGGGGGGTTGGACTAGGTGATCTCCTGAGGGCCCTTCCAACCCCTGTGATTCTGTGATTTCTATACTTCTAATATTAAATGCTGTTTCAGATAACATTTAAGTACATAGCATAAGTAATACTTTGAAGCAGACATTTTCTGTTCCCTTTGGAGTGTTTTTTAGCTTGGTTTCTATGGCAATGAAACCTATGCAAAGTGTCAAGCCTCTTCTTCTGTCTCCAAAAATAATGTCTAAATTTACCAGCCAGTGTAAGCCAAAATTAAATGGGAAGGGGGAAGCCCAAAGGTTGTTGGGTTCCTACTGGTTTCAAGCAAATTGGCGACTCTGCAGAGGAGAATCAGTGCCCTGTGAAGACAAAGGTGGAGTTGCTACAAGACAAAATGATATGAACACCGCTGTCTATCCTGCAGGCACAGGCAGAACTTCCATCGTGCTGGGGCAAGTTCTGCTGTGTTTGTGAGGTTTTATTGTTTTGTTTTGTTTTTTACCCCAGTGGAGAAGCTGAAGTCGCTGCCTTGCGGAGAGAGTAGGAGATAGGACACTTGAACAAGAAATAACAAAAGCTGGTTTCTGTTCATGGAACAACTTGTGTCTATTATTCTAGCTGTAAATACTGAAGCTGCTTGATCCAATTCTTGTGATTTTTATGATGGGGTATTCTGTAAGGAGTGTTATGATTTTTCTTTAAGTTACTACATATCAGCTACATATCATACCTTTCAGAATTTCTGAAAGATCTATGTAGTAGAAGACAGGATAAGTAGAAATGCTTGGTCCCTGAATATGAGTCCTACAAAATAAAGACCTTTTCAAGGCACTAAAGGACGTAACAGGACTCTCTTGTATGGAGCCCTCAGGATGGAATTTTTCTGTTTCCTAATTGCAGTTACTATAACAATTGAATAACTTGTTAACTTGGACTTTGAAGGCGAGAAGTCTCATGTGTGTGTTCTTCTCCCATCCTCATGTTACCTCCATCATTTGTAACTGTTATTAAATTACAGATAATTTGGAGAAAGGTAACTTTCAAGAAAGCAGGTAGAAGACACAAAATTAATTTCCTCGTTAATGACAAAGTGAGTTTTGAGCAGTAATATCCGCATTCACCAGTGAGCTGCTGTGGATCTCTGTGTGTCTTCAGGATAGTGACAGCACATACTGTGGCTTCATAGGAGAAAAAAAAGCAGTGATTGAAGTGGGGGGCGAAAGGAGAGGAAGAATGGAGGTAGCAGACAGAAATCCATTAACTAGGCTTTACTTCTTCCCTTGCTCCTAGACCAGGTTGTTGTGGTGGGGTAATCAGAACTGCACACACATCCCAAATGAGGGTGCCAGCCATTAGTGTAGAAATATGCTGGTAATGTTTTGTTACTTGTGTCATTGCTAATCAAATGATGGTTTTATTTAAAAATAGTTTTATTTTAGTTATATCCATTGCAATACTAGATATTTATTTATTTATTTATTTAGTGAATGATTGTACTTAATTTAGAACCATAACATTTTTAGGTCTCAGTCAGGCTGTTTTCCTGGTCTGCTGGATTTTTTTAGAATTGTCTTTTCACTTGCTTTCTGTATCCCTAAATATATTAGGGTATTTTGAAGAGGTTTTGTTTCCTTTGGGCTTAACTACTCTGGTGACTATGCCTATTTCTCAGGTTACTGCATCTTCTGGATCACTGATTAGCCAATAAATGGCCTGATTGCTGAGTACCCAAAACCCCTCAATAATGTGATCAGTTCTGTTGAAGGAGACTTCTGCTTAATAGTGTGTACTTATTTGTGTATTGTGCCTGTGCATATATATACTTATGTATGTGTGTGCATATATATGTAGTTTATATGTTTAGATAAACCCTTTAATCTTTAAGCTGTAGTTCTTCGAATGCAGTATTTGGAGGAACTCATGAAAAATGTTGGAGGATGCTTTAGCAAGTTAACTTTATCACTCTTTTCTAACTTGACACATTTAAAGAGAAGGGTGTGTGTCCCGATCCGATATCGGGGATAA
>NW_010316808.1:0-4625 GCF_000700745.2 Antrostomus carolinensis | reverse complement strand
CTGGCTTCCCAGAAATCTACAGAAAGGAAACGGACATTCCTGTATTATGTTTTTAGAGGGCAGTTAGATACTTCTCAAAATGAAATACTGAGAAGACTACTAATGTGCAATTTCTGTCACCATCACTGTGATTCTGCATCAGTTTCGGCTTTTCTCCTCTTAACCCACCAATACTTCTAATTACCAGCATTTTTAAACCACTTACCCAGCTCTGCTTTCAGTCGACCTGAAAGGGAAAGATATTCCAGTCACCAAGACTTGTTTGCTTTTTCTTTTTTGTTCTACTTTTTCAAAATAGGACAACCCCAAAACACAGAAAAGCAGAGTATTCCTCTCCATAGGCTGATATTTCACTATGTTACTTGGCTTCAAATCCAGGGATAACATAGACACACTCACCTGAAAACTTGTTTTATTGTTTCAAAACTGGACAAGAATGTCAGATTTACATAAAATATTTTGTCTTACCAAAGCGTTTTTTGAGTTTGGACTTTGCTGAAAAGGAAGAGCATAAATGAGTGATATAAAAACTCAAGACAAGAATGAAAAGAACATTTGAGAGAAAGATATTAGAATTACATCCCCAGTTGTTCCTTATTGGGACAGTGTGTACAACTCTGTGGGAGATTTCAGTCATTAAATTTACAGGATAAAAGCAGTTACTGTTTTTTCTTTGTAATATGAGAAGAGGGGAAGGAGAGAATGAGAAAGCTGAGCTGAGGGTTTGGGTTCTGTGAAATCTGCAGTTGTATCCAGGTGAAACGGGACATGGTTTGGTGGCAAACTTGGTAATGTTAGGTTATCAGTTGGACTTGATGATTTTAAGAGTCTTTTCCAACTTAAATTATTCTATGAAACCTCAAGGGAGTGAAAAAACCTAACACAGAGCCCTGAGAGATGTAAGTGGACCATCATCAGGGTCCAAGGCATGATGCATCCTGCACATGTAGGTAGGAAAGTAAATATGATTGGCTTCTTTGCCATGGAATCAACTCTAATGACATTTCTGGGAAGTCATTTTAAATAGAAGTGAGACAATTAAACAGAGTATCTTATTTTCACTGAGGCTGGACAGCATCCATCCTGAATGAATATTTTCAGAAAATGAGATTTACCTGCTCGATTTTTGGTTTTGTCGCCTTCTGAAAAGTTCAGCACATAGAATAAAATAAATAATATTAATTGAGTACTTAGTTGGATATAAATTGGAAGTTAAATTTACTTAGTGGACTTGAACACTGTATTCCATAAATCTTTAAACTTGTATTATTTCTGCGGGAAACAAATGCACCCAACACACTGTCTACTAGATTGTTTTACAGCTAAGCACACACACAAAAATTCTACAATTCTTACAGCTTTCCTTTTCTGGGAAAAATAAAAAGTAAATATCTCAGTCTACGCCTGGATTTTTTAACATAAAAATGATTCTATTGAGCTGATCCTTGCATTTGATTTCAAATGTTTAGCCACGTTAAAGAGTAACACCAAATCCTGTAATAAGACTGGAGCAAGCAAACAAACAAACAAAAAATATCCTCAAAAAAATTGAAAAAAAACAAAGTGGGGATACCTTTAGCACAAAAACAAACACAATGAACAACAAAAGTATCTTACCTAACACTGACTTCAGTTGTTTTTTTTCTAGAAAAGACAGTACACAGGTGTCACTGTAAGCTCTTTGATGGAGTGGCTTAATGCAGTCAACAATACCAGTATACGAACCACGTAACCATATAGCAAGTGCATCCCTGGATTACAACTGCTTTGAGTTAAGTACATATAAATCTAATTCAACAATTTAACCCATGAATGTATCACACTATTTCAACTTTATTATTTTTAGATAACTCCTTAAGTTATTATTTAAAAACTCATCAAGCAGGGTGGGAACAAGATTTATTTGCATTGCTGTAGAAGTCTTCTTTCAAAGCCTAAGTCATGCCTTGACTGACCACATTTAAGAGGGATATTCAGATGCACAGGTGCCTAGTGCATTTGACATACCCTGGGGTACCCCAAATGCCATGTAGGAGTCTCTCTAAAAGTTCTCTGGTGTCCTGTAGACATTCTGTTAATTCACATTTTATCTGTCAAATACAATCAAAGATTAATGAGGTATCTGCTTCCTTCCAGGATGGCAACTAGGAGATAAGTGGGATGACCAAGGACATCAGAAATGCTCCAAGGCACTTGTAGGTACATAAGTGGATTGAGCCATAAGCATCCAAGATCCCAGTGAAGATCCGTGAATAAGGTTCACAGGGTTTACAGGGCCACTCAGCTGACTAAAGGTAGGTCTGAATAATCTTGAAAAAGGCAGAAAAGTGGTCAACAGGAAGAGAAGGAGTTCTAAAAGCTTGCTAAGAGCTTTCCATCCAACAGCAGAGATTTGGGTTGAGTTTTTGTAAAGGTCACTGCTGGCCCATGTTACTTCCTTGTAAACATTTGCAGTCAACACTAGAGAATAGAACTCATGTGGGATATAATGTGTGATTTTCAGTTTCCTTAATATTGAAAAGGGCTGCCACTCATGCAATTACTATATTGATAATTAGCATTTGAATATTGCTTCCCTGAATTTATGTCTTTGACGTCTCTGAACATCTTAGCATCATTGCAAAAGCAAAAGACTTTTACCTTCTTCCATTTCCGTCTTCACTTTCACTGAAAAATAAAGAAAATGAATCATAGTGTAAATTATTCTTGTAAACTTCCTGCTTCATACAACAGTGTACTTTATATGCAAACAGAAATAAGTGAGGTTAGAACTTTAATTTTGTTTAACCTAATAAACTCCCCAAGACTCCTTGTTAGTCCAAAGAATTCTTCTTTTTTTATACCAAATGTCTTATACCAAGACATTTCTCATTCTTATTGGAGTTCATATCAAAAGAGGCAGCATCCTGAGATACCCAGCCCTTCGTAGGCAAGTCTTGTCCCAGCTGTAGCCTAACTGGGGTTCAGAGACCAGGAATAAATCACTTCTAGCCCCATGGACATTTATATCCTCAGCTGCCAAACCTGGTCAGGGAACAGAACCAGATGTGCCTCAGGAAATAAAATTATTCATGCAATTCATTTCTGCCTGCTGTGGTTATGGCATGGGTCAATTAGTACTCTCCCAAACAATAAGCAGGTATCATCTAGATGACAACATGAGCTGAGGGTCATTGCCCATTGATGGTTTGATTGTGAATACTCTGTCCTGATGAGCAAGAAAGTTCAGCACAGTCCACATGAGCTATGCTTGCTCCCCATGGCAGTAGGGTTGGAGTAGATGATCACTAAAGTTCTCTCCCAACCCAAACCATTCTATGGTTCTATGCCAACTGATCCATTTTATTTTCAAGTACAGATATAGGTGATGAGTATCAAACAGATGTATACAAAGATGTGTTTGAGAGTCTTGAGGTGGCCTTGGGTGGGATCCTTGAATTGCTCTTGACTGTTCGGTTAATTCATTTAGTTATTCCTCTTCTAAAGAATCTTCTGATAATTAATTAACTCCTGAGCAATTGAAAACTACTCTTGAATATGTATGACATGGTAGAGTATGTCAGTCGGGATATAGTCATGACTAGAGGAAACAGACTGTGTTTATATAGCACAAATGAAAAACAACTCATACAGGAACTTAGTACATTGTGCAGCGCAAGAGTAAAACTACAAAAAACTAAAACTACAAAAACTACAAAAACTACAAAAACTACAAAAACTACAAAGTAGTTAAAAACTAGTTGTAGTTAAAAACTACAAAGCAGTTGGATGCACCTGGAACTGCTAATTAGTTCTGTAATTTAATATGACCTTCCAACTTACCAATTTTCATCATCTTCATATTCATCTTCCTCATTACTTACCTGAGCTAACTGTTTTCTTGTTGTTACCTGATTAAAAAAGAGTATAAAATTTTTTTTTGCATATTTTTTTTAAAGTAATACTGACAGAAATCAGCTCTCTGATTTGTCATTTAGGCTCCAGCATCATTGGTAACACTCTGGAGTTATCTCCCCAGTGATTACAGAAGGGGAACTGCGCACATAGTTTAGCTCATAGAGCTCCTCTTGTCAGACTGTCTGAGGTAAAGACCTGAAATTTACATTCCTCCTTCTTCAGACCATATACTTTCCCACCCCTTTTTTCCCCCATTGCACAAATTTAGTCATTAAACCATCACTGGTGATTTCACTTCTAAGCTTTTGATACAATCATGGGTTTCAGTATGAACTGTTCTGATATTTCTACATATTGACTGAGATTAACATTCAAAGAAATACTTACTTCTCAGCTTATAAAATATAGCAGAAATTAGGACCATGCTAAGACATAAAATTACCAGGAAGACAATCAGCCATTTTGAAATGGAGGGAAAGAAAATATCTGTAAAAATGACCAAAAAGAGTTATATTCTACTAATGACTGAAACACAAACACAATTATAACCTAGGATGCAGTCAATACATATGAGGAGATGATAAATTTGTATGTTACTTGAAGTTTCCTAAATTTTTGCTGAAGAAGAAATCTAGCCCTCTCCAACAGGACTAATCCAGGGAGACTTTCTTTGGGTATCAGACTCAGAATTATGAAAGAGATGTCACAGAATCACAGAATCACAGAAT
>NW_010316807.1:0-2462 GCF_000700745.2 Antrostomus carolinensis | reverse complement strand
AACTGGAGACCCACAGTCCTACAGCACAGCTCAGGAAAGGACTGAATCCCCCATGCTGAGCTGAAATAGGGCTCCTGGGCCAAGGGGAGGGGGTGAGAGAAGGCCCCAGGTGAAGCTGGTCAGGGCTGTTAAAATCTCTTAGTGCCCTCAGGTCCTCATAGAAAGAGATGTGTTTCATTTTTCAAGCAGCAGCTGAAGCAGATAATAGTTTTCCCTAGGGGAAAAAAAAAGGAAGCAGTAGCAGATTTCAAAAGAAATATCTTACTTTACAAAGCCTTATAACTTACACTACAGTGTTTTTTTTTTTTGTCAGTGAACAATATAGGTGGCTAGTTTTTGTGGCCTGTGGGTTACACGAGAGAACTGTGTTATTCTAAGAACCATAACCAAGGCCAATCTGAGAGGGTTGTCAAAATGGAAAGAAGTGATTTCTATGCAGGATTTTTAAAAGCTAGAAGTGTTGGACTTTACCCTGAGAAATGCTGACCATTTCCTGGGAGATCACGAGCCTTCAACTTCCATCTCCACTTTCCCTGTACTAAGACCTCAATCTTGGGCTTCTTGAAGTTCCCAGGAATCTCTAAATCATACAGAAACTGGATTGGTACATAAGGCTTTGTATTAGTATTTTTGTAAATGCCTTAATACTGCATTAATGCAGTATGAATGCCTAATAATGCATTAAAAATTAATGTAAATTAATGCCTTAATTTAATTCATTTACACAGAGTTACAGGAGTGTCTTAAGACACTAAGAAGATATTGATGTTTCTTGCTGTGGATATGTATGTGCAGAAGGGTATCTAGGTTTTCTGGCCCATGAAAGCAGCTGTTTTGTCCTCATGGTTTCAGAAGCTGATGTGCATTACCCAGAACTGCCACAAAGACTAAAGAGGCTCACGGGGACTTCTAGCACAATTTTAATCTTTAAGCTTAACCAAACCTGCATCATGGGTTGTAAAGAAGTTAATTAAATAATCATATATATGACAAACAAATACAGCAGATTAAATATCATTATTAAACATGTAGAAGTAAAAGTTCAATTTCTAGCTACTCTTTATTGAAAAAAATCAAGTTTGTCCACCTCTTGTTATGAAGCATTGCTAAAAAAAATGTTTTATTTTGGTTTTCAAATGGAAAAAGTTGTACTTGGCTAATGGATACCCTATAAACTGTGCACATACAAACTTCATATTATTTGGTGAAAGTTCTTACCCATTCCTCTGCCTCTGAAAATACTAGCTTGGGAATCTGAAATACAGACGTTTTCTTTCACAGTCTGTTTCCTTTAGAGGTGAAGCAGAAGGAATAACAAGCCAGCTTCTGAGGGCTTTCACTTTTGCTGAAAACAAAGTTATAAATTTGTTAAAGGAATTTCTGAAACTTAATTAATTGCCTGTGGGATTCAAATACTTTCAAAAAAGTATTTTCAGATATTGCAATGATTCTGAGTCATGCATTCCCTCTTAAGGGCATCTCAGCCTATTTTATGACCCTTGGTTCCCAGGGCTATACTGCTCAGATGTTTTTTTTGTGTGTGTGTGTGTGTGTTTTTTTTCTTTGGGATGATTTAACATAATTTATGTTTTTATTTATTTTTAAATAATGATTTAACATATTCTAGAAATTTGTAATTAGGTAGGGCTCTGTTTTTTATGTTTGTCTCTTCACTGGTAGAGAGGGCTTGATTCCCTCCTCAATTCTTGCTTCAAATGCTGGGAATCAAGAATTCCCTGTGCTTCTGAAGGTCAGGACAGTTGGTGCTCAATTTTAATCTCGTGGACATCAATCTGACCTATGTGTTTTGCCTGGTTTAATGGACGTGTAACAACAGCAATGACAGAGCACATGGGATGTCAAAGGGAGGCAAATACATGTTTGTAAGAGTGAGCTGGGAGCAGTAAGTGTATGTTTAGCTTCATTCATGAATAGTCCTGATGCACTTTAGAGGACTTTGGGCTCGTGACTGGAGTTTTTTGGCTACAGGTCCCAAAGTGCACACTACATTCAGGGCCATGTCCTCAAATTACACAATCAAATTTGTGCGGTTTCCTGCACCTATTTCAGAGCCCTGGCCTGGGCTTCCTGGGACTGTGAAGTAACCGCTGTACCCGCACTGCTCAGCTGATCGAATGGACAAACCTACTGACCTCCTCAGACATCTTTTGGATGCCACTGGTCTTAAAACAGCGCTATCCTTGAGTTCTGCCAGAGCCACGGGCTCATTGTGACACCTGGCCTGGTGCATGTTCACCTCAGGTGTCTCCATCAGGCACAGGTGCGCTCTGAGGGAAACAGCGGTGGGTGGGGAGAAATGGGAGCGACAGGTGAGAAAGACAGAGGGGGCAAGGGGTTGTACAGTGAGGGCTACAGGAATGTGCCCTCAGAGAGTGAAAAGCTCTGAGCGACAAAGAGGCGCCGGCAACGCCCCTGGTCCGGGACAGCCCAGTGACCCGTTC
>NW_010316806.1:0-7070 GCF_000700745.2 Antrostomus carolinensis | reverse complement strand
TTGTGCACCTTCAGGTTCCTTAGGTGGTCAAGATACAGCAAGAAAGATAAGAATCACAGAATGGTAGGGGTTGGAAGGGACCTCTGGAAATCATTTAGTCCAACCCCCCTGCCAAAGCAGGTTCACCTACAGCAGGTTACACAGGACTGCATCCAGGTGGGTTTTGTACATCTCCAGAGAAGGAGACTCCACAACCTCTCTGGGCAGCCTGTTCCAGTGCTCTGTCACTCTTACAGGAAAGTAGTTTTTCCTCATGTTTAAGTGGAAATTCCTGTGTTCCAGCTTGTGCCTGTTGCCCCTTGTTCTATCACTGGCCTCCACTGAAAAGAGTCTGGCCTCATCCTCTTGACAGCCACCCTTTATATATTTATAAACATTGATAAGGTCCCTTCTCAGTCTTCTCTTCTCTAGGCTAAACAGACCCAGCTCTCTCAGTCTTGAGAAGAAAAGGTAAGGTTGAACAGGCTGTGCTGAAGCTGAAATATTTCTTCGATTCTTTCATTTTCCCTTTGGTAGACACTAATCAGTACTTCTAATGAACGTCCATTTTCATCGAGTTTTTATATAATTCCATGGAGGAATAAAAATGGTTTGAATGTGATGTGTCATATTTTTTTCCATTTGCAGTAATAGTGAATATTTATTATATGGAGTAAGTTTAAAAGTTATAGTAAATATTTTCATTATCGAAAGTTTCAGTTATTAAGCAAATTATTTGTTGTATGAGAGATAAATCTAAACCATTATTATAGGAATTAGCAGTTACTGTTAACCTGATAATTTTTCTCCTTATTACCATTAAACTTGGTTAACTTTGATACTGATACACATGCACATAAGTAAAAATGGAAATGTCTTTTCAGTTTGTTAATTTGAATTCCCAAGGCAGAGGTTAATGTGACAGCTCTGTAGGTGGATATGAGAGGTTGATTGAGAAGGAAAAATTTGATTGGTTAGAAGGAAAAAGACAAATCATTTTTGTAGCATTAAAATTACGTCTGAGAGACATTTTCTGTCCTACAGAGTGAATTTAAATTAAGTGTATTAAGTGCCTCTTTGGTTTAAGGAAACTTAACCACAGAATGAATTTAAATGGGAGATGTCTTTCTATGGGTCAGTAGGGCTTTTGCAAAGTCACTGAGAATTAGAACCTGAAATTTTGAGTCAAAGTCAGTAGAACAATACTCATTTAGCTCTCAGTAGTAAGACTCCATCAGTCATGTATAATGGAATCAAATTGTGTTCCCCAGAGATTATGTGAATGATGATGACAACTAAAGCAGTGAGATAAGGTTTTTTTATGCTTTATCTTAAGGATAAGACAAATGGAATAAGACTAGAGTGGGAAAGGATAGAACTAAAAACACAAAAGTATAGCAGATTTAAGCATGCTTCATAATTAACTGTGGAAATCAATGTCCAGAGCAGGAAAATATACTGCATATTTTCTGATCTTTACTTGTGTTATCCACCAATGCTGTTTGTTAACTTTGTAGGCTCTTCTGGCTCTTTTGGAGGCTGCCTGACTCTTCCAGACTATAATGAAGCATAAGGAGGTGATAGCTAGAAAAATCGAGAAATTTCCTTCCATTATCTCATTTTCCTACTGCTTGGTGTTAAAATAATTCATAATATGACCTTTCAAGAAAGATACTAACATCTCTTAGATGTCAGAGAGATAATCAGAGACCTTAAATTTACCTAGGCGTTTCTCGGTGCAGCATACAACATCATTCTCTTTCATCAGCTAATTGAATGATACAGTGTTTGATTAATTACCTTCAAATATTGTGTGTGTCCTCTGTATAAAATTATCAACTCTGTAGTTCAGTGATTTTCAACCATTTTCAGTTCCTGGCTCTGAAGTTTTCCAATGGAAGTGCAAACACCTGCAAAGCAAATTTATCTGTTGGCTTCTCTGGCAATTGCTCCATTTTTATTTACCTATTGCAAATACCTACTAGTCCACAGACCAAGAGGCAATCACTGACCACAGGCTGAAGATAACAGCATTTTTAAAGGATTTCTTTAGGCATCAATTAATAATTTTAATGGTTCCTTTAATTGTTAAGAAACATATTTGTTTGAGTATCTAAAAGATGCAGAAACGTATTCCAAAGTTAAAAGTCATAACTTTTGGATCCACAGATAGCTTTTACTAAATTAAATAGTCCTCAAGTGCATTCAGCTAAGAATAAACTGTGTCTATTAAGATCCTGCACAGGTCTTTAACAATGAAGGAAAGCATAATGCCAGCCTAGAGTCATGTTGATGAGAATTTATGATCTAGAAAAATAATGTGTGATATTCTTAAAAAGATTTATAGGTGCTTAGAGAAAACGAGAGAGAGAGTGTGTTTGCATGCTAAAGGATCAAGTGTGTACTAACAAACAGATGAGACAACATACTAAGTCTAGTGTTTGAAATAAGGTGCTTGAAAGTAAGGTAAATGTTTGGAATTAAGTGTTAGAATAGTGAGGGAAAATGATAAAAGTTAAGAAATTAAGCTAATAAGAAAAATTCATTCTGTTATTTTGATCTCTGTTATGATTAACATTAAAGAAACTAAAGTACTGTTATACATCTACCTGTTCAGGTGTTGTGTATACTTCTATGATTTGTATGTCTCTAGGAAAGAAAATTTATAGAGACAAATTATAAAATGTAAATAAGGTTAAAAAAATACTTATTTTGTACAGTGGCAAATCACACTATAAGAATTTGTGAGATGGACAGGACTAACCCTGAAACTCCATCAGAAGTAATTTACAAAACAAATAAAGTAATAAATAATAAATGTAAAAATCATCTCCCCAGAGTTAATTTTAGGTGATCCTAAAAGACAACACCAGTTTGAATAATTAGGATGTGAATCAGGCTGGAAACTCCTGAATGTTTGATTAGAGATTAAACACAAACTTAGTCAGATATCTCTAAAATATCTTTAAAATGGATTCCAGAGTCTTTGTCTTCTCCTGAAGCTTTTATATGACCTTTCTATTCTCAAGTGTCTAAGAGCATCACAATGTTTCCATCAAATTACGTGTGGATTAGAAAAACGATCTCATATATCGAAGCTGAAACTAATCAAATTAATAATAAAGAAACTTTTTCACTATAGGGGGTTCTAGATTAGTATCAGATTGATTCTCTGCTCTGTTAAAATGGTGCAAAAGCATCAAAAAGGAAAGTGGTGTAGTTTGGTTTGCATTTAAATGGTTAAAATGCAAACTTCCAGCTACTTTTAAAGTTGCATATTTCAAGGAGCTGAGGGGAAGTCCAGTGCCAAGACTTATGTAATAATTCCTAAAAATCTTGAAGAGCTTTTTGGTGTGGCTGAACTAGAAGGTTTTAATTTGTTCAGGGTTATTGTGAGTATCAGTACACTCAGATTTCAAGCCATTAAAAAATACTGAAGTACATCTTGATTGTGTACAGTTCATCCTTAAATCAAATTCATGTTCAAATAAATAATATTCAGACTATCATCCACTTTATCAGCTTCTGAGTTAGGAGTCATCCTTCTTCAGTGAGGTAAGACATACAGTGATTGGTAACTTAAGTGCGCCTCCTTCCTCAGCCCTCAAGGCCTGTTGAATCATCCACTGGGATGGTTATAGTCTAATTGAGAATCGATTGCACATCGAATAGCGTAAGTGGTATATTAGAATCATTGCTTATTGTTTCCTGAACTGAAGCAACAATGTCTTGAAAGAAACCACGAGACCAGTTTCATTGCAGAACCATACTCTTTGTCTTCATTAGTTTCTTAAACTTATGATTAAAAAATCAGATTCTCAAGCTGGGAAAAGTGGCTAATATCTTGTTTTCGAGAACTGCATGTAGCTGAAGAATATTTCCTAAACAGAGTGACTAGAATGCATGTTATGCTTGGATTTTTCAAATACGACTTAAATCCACATGGAAATGGTTCAGTTAAAGAACCTGTAATTGGTCAGTATTTCTGAAATTGTAGCAGGTATTTTAGAGGTTTAAGCTTTAGTAGGAAAATGTTAAGACAAATATATCTCTCAGTTAGGAAAATAGCCCCCCCTTATAAGTGGCCAGCAAAGAATTTCTAATAATCATCCACAAGCAAAAAAAAAATAATTAAAAAAAAAAAAAGAGCAGAAAAAATGCCATGGATTTTCCTGTTGATCATATTACTCCTTCACAAAAAATGTATGTGGTATTCTTTGTTCCATGTATGATAAAGTGAAGCAGAAGTTTTTAAAGTTTGTGTGATAATGTCCCCATTTTAGTTAACAGTAAACTGAGCACAGATTTGAGTGGATAAATATTTTGTTCTCTAGTTTTTCTTGCTCACGTGTTATCGAAGAACTGCATGATCTGCAATTAAAAGGCAGTTGTTTCTTTATGGGTATAATGCTTATGCCGGGTTTTGTACTCTAATTCAGCAGAATATGAATGAGACCAACAAACTTTTTTCACAAAAATAACCAAGTGTTAGTCAACCTATTTTCTCTCCTTTTTTTTTTCTCCACTCACTACTAATTAGGACTAAATTTGAGAGGTAAAGATAATAAATCATATATCACATCAATAAACTTACGAACTTTCAGGTTTTCTTCCTTTTGGACATTCTGGCTGGAATTAACAGAGATTAAATTTTCTATTGAAGTATGCTGGTAAAAAGTATCCAGAATTTACTCATCATCACTTTCATTTTGTAAGGTATCTATCATTCTGGAGTTTGTTGATCCAATCTTTTCTGTTTTGTTTTGGGTTAGGTGTTGTGGGTTTTTTTTAATTCTTCCAATCAGGCATCTTGATTTTTACAGGGCTAAATATTATGCTTTGTTGCTAATGATCATTTTCTGAACAATCTTTATATTTTGATGATCACTGTCTTTTTCATCCTACTTTAAAATTGTTCTTATTCATGTAAAAACATTCAGAACCTTTTCAGAAGCACTAACTAAATAATATATGTTGTGACTTTATATGAAAAGCATGTACCAGCTGGGAAAAGGAGCAGCAGAAGTTTAATATGTAAAAGCGAAATCATTCCAAATTTGAGAAGACATATAATTGGATTTACACAGAAAAAAAAATTGCTACAGAAGGATACATTTATCAGAAAACATGAGCATCTGATTTTAAAACATTTGGTAGCCATGGTTTATCTGAGTGCCACATTGCCCTCATCTTTTCAGGATAATTTTGTAATGCATAGTGAGGGAGATAAAGAGGAGTTTGAAAATAAATACATCTTTTGATGCCATCTCAGTTTTTGCAGATGGAAAACTGTCCAAGTAACCACTTGCCAAAATTTTACATTCTGCACTGCTAGAGAAATATGATATTGTAAAAGGTTATTTTCAGAGCTAGAACTTTTGCTTTCTTTTGCAGAATATCAAGATAATATAAAGACATAACATACAATTTTAGAAACAGGAGCAAAGAATAATAGCTTAACCTATATATTTTGTGGTAAAAAGCTAATTACTGCATTGAAATCACAACTCATCAATATTGGATTTTTATTTCAACATCACAGAGCTGAGGGAAATGACATGCTCAGTCTTAGAGCCTAAAGTTACAAAACTGATGTCATTGAAGCTAAAAGGCAACCAGTGAGGCTGAAAGCTCCACAATGATGACTAAAGTTAGAAAGCAACAACTGAAGCAAAAATAGAGACAATGTGAGGCAAGCTTTAGGGGTAATAATATGAGACTCCAAAAGAGAGGAAAAAAAAACCCAGCACAGTTCAGCTGGTTACACATCTAAAATTCTCAGTTGCAGAGCAGTTACTTTTGTGACACTGTTATTCCTGATGGTAAGAAAAGTAAATTAAGCTCATGGTCTGGTAAGAAAATAGGAAATAAGTTACTGAATGATTGTCTGACAGATGGCTTTTTAGTGTGTAGTTGGTTGGTTTGTTTGTTTCTCCGTAGCAACCAGGTAAAGGAAATAGCACATTATGTGCAATATTACATGAGATAATCAAGCAAATTCCATTTATAAAGCAGTTCAAAACCTTTGCAAAAAGTAGCACTTCCCCAAGAGGGTCTGGTGAGTTACCATCACATCTTGGCAGTGCTTTTTTTCCCATACCTCAGGTAAACTAAGAAAAAAACCACTAAATCTAAGTGAGCAATTGGTAAAATAAAGTTATTAGATAATGCTACATTAGGGGCTTTTCTTAATATAGTAGAAGTGTACGTGAAATTTTTTTTCTCAGCCCTTCTTGTTGCAGTTTCTCTTAATTCAGGTAACTGAATGATCATCATGACATTCTTTCTGATTCTTTTTCCTACTTGAAGCATCACGGTAGCACAGCAGATTTCCAGTCTTTTGTGCTCATGAACCTGAATCTTATCAGGCAAAATTTTTAGAAAGTGATTTTTGCTTTCCCTTCCAATTTACAGTCTCATGAGTTCCAGGGTTGTTCTTTTCCCACAATATTTTACAATTGTATTTTTTTCTTATATTTTGTGAAGTCCAGTAATAAGCTTCTGGAATACTTGAATATAAACATTTATTCGTAAGAGTGACCCTATGCCTTATACCTTGTGCATGTGTGAAAAAGTAATTTGGGCTATTAGTGTGTTTCTAATCAGTGTTTAATTTAAGACAGTATAAAGATGTCTATATCAAAGAGATGATGTTAAAACTTACATTTCCACTTACATTTCCTTGACATTGCCTATTGTTGTCTGTATCTTTTCACCATCGACGTTTGCTCTTTTTAGCCCTGTTATTCCTCATTTGACTTTTCTCGTTCTATGTATGTGAAACTTGGAAGTCTCAAACCTGAATCAGGCTATTAATCTGATGAAGTGTGATGGTGTTAGCACTGACATTTCTAAATCCTTTTGCTCAGGCTCAGCTTAATTGAAATTGTATAACTGAATTTTCAGATGTCTTTGAGCATTTTGTTCTAATTTTGAACATTTCTAACACGAAAATTGTTAATATGAACATTGATAGGATTAGTGCAAGTGTCGTGTTACAGGATGCACATACTGTTTATGGATGTAGCATGCTTGAAGTATCTCCCAAGAACTTTCTGTGTGCGCAAATCACAGAATCACAGAATGGTAGG
>NW_010316805.1:0-1055 GCF_000700745.2 Antrostomus carolinensis | reverse complement strand
TGAACCCAGCACTCAAGGTGCAGCCTCACCCAGTTCAGGGGGACCAGCACTGCCCTGTTCCTACTGGCCACACTAGTGCTGATCCAGGCCAGGATGCCCTTGGTCTTCCTGGGCACTCTGCTGACTCATGTTCAGCTGCTGTTGACCAACACCTCCAGGTCCCTCTCTGCCCAGCAGCTCTCCAGCCTCTGCTCCCCAAGCCTGTCGTGCTGCCGGGGACTGTTGTGGCCAACGTGCAAAATGCAAAGAAAGAGGAGATTCCTTCGGTGGATTCACAGACAGTTTATTCAGAAGCAGAGTATTAGGCCCTTGGTTTTCGTGCTGCCACATCGGATTTTGTTTCAAGATCCGAATCTCACCTTTGTAGCCAGAAAAAAAATGTTGGTTTACAAAAAGGAGAACAAACACTCAATAATTCTACTTACTCATTCTCACTGCCAGCTCTGCGGTACCTGGGAAAATTTAAATTTTCTTCTTCACAGTTCCAGATTCCAGTGGGTAAATACGAAGTACCAGTCCCATGTGCTCCTGGGGGCTCAGCAAAAATCACCACTAGGCAAATACTTAGCAGCTTGCTCAGTCATTTTTCCAGTTCTGGGCAACTCAGAGCCTTCACATTCAATAAAATAAGTGGGTTTTCCATGTTTTGCCATTTTTCCTGCCTGCCACCTGAACAAGAGACCAGTATCCACCGTGGCTCAACTGCCATAGAGTGTCACCATTCCCAGCAGGAAAAGGCACCACGTCAATCACAGGACACGGAATTTTCTTTGAAGCATAACAACTGATGGAGCTGGATAAAGAAATCTTTCTAAAAAGAAAGTGATTTCACATTTCTCCTGCCAGGAGCACAGCTAAGGTTTTCCAAGCATTTTTGTTTCCAGTGCAATCACTTGGATTTTCAACATCACTTAACATGGTGTAGCTTTAAGGAAATGTTTTCTTTTAAATGTTAGTGAAACCTTGATATAATTTGCTATTACAGCAGAAATTAAGCTATCTATTTTCTTAAAATATAGCAAAACAATGTCCTGCACCTGGGTCGGGGCAACCCC
>NW_010316804.1:0-11167 GCF_000700745.2 Antrostomus carolinensis | reverse complement strand
TTAAATGATCCCTGACATCGGATCGGGACAACATCCATTAGCAAATGGGGAGATACCTATACATTTTTTGCTAGTGTATTACGAACAACATGATGAATGCAAGATTGTAGGAAGCTATGGATTTGTGTGCTTAAATGAGGTACCTATGTTAGTAAAGTACATTCAAACCCTTTGCCAGTGGAGAAGAAACCATCAGATGCTAACTCAGATCCTAGAATTTGGAGATTGTTGTTGACTGTAGTGAACAGTGTGGGTGACCATGTGCTTAACTTGGGTGGGTAAATTAAACTTGCTGTACTGCTAAATCAATTATCAGTTACTAATTCATTTTCACACTGTTTGGAGTTGACCTTCCCTGTAGCAGATGTTTCTTGGGGACACCTAGTTGGAATGGTCCAAAACAAACCCAAGGGGAGAGAGAGCTAACCAGCAGTGCAAACCATGTAGGTCCAGTGCTTCAGTTTGCTTTCTGGCACTGTTTATTTAGCATCATGCATGTACTTTTAGGTGCTTAAAGATGGGTGGGATGGATGCAGGGTTCATTACCCCATGGGGCTATGTCGTTTATCTGTGGGGCTATGTTGTTTGCAAAGAGGTCCACCAAGGAGCTCTTTGCTTCTTATTGAACTCTACAAATTGTGCTAATAAATATAGGATGTTTCCTATATTTAGGAAATATATATATTTATATTTCCACCTATATTTATTTCCACCCATGAGAGCTATGGGTGGAAATATATACCAGGGGTTATTCTGGGAGGATTTCTAGGATGTTTCCTTTTAATGCCTAAGTACAGTACTAGCTATTCAAGATAAGGAAATAACTGCATGGGGCAACAGCCTGTGTGGACAATGAAAAGGTGATACAGCAATTGTGTTGCCAAACCATGAATAGTATAGGTCACCCCTGAAGGTCTGATTTCATTATTATTGAACCTACTACTACTGGACCAGCCAGCAAAACACACTCCACACAGTCATACTTCTGATGAATCAACCTGAAAGCTTGTTTTGATGTTTGGATTACTTTATTTGATGGCTTAGTCTGTGAAAGACAAGCAGTACCTGGTAACACCATGATATTAGTGATGTGGTGGACAGATGCCACTCAGAGCCTGCTGATACAAAATTAACCTACTGGTATTTTGTGAAGAAATGGGAATCGATAGTTTCCTCACTTTGAAGCCTGAGGCTGTGCTGGTTATCTGCTAATAGGAGTCTTACAGCTGTCTTCACAGGACCTGCAATTGCAATTCAAAGAGAAGAAGAACAGAGAAGTGACACACAGTGAAAGAACAAGAGAAGTCCTAATCAGTAGTTTTACAAGGCAGGTTTTATGTGATCTTATTGTTCACTCAAGGGAGTTTTTTCTTATCAGTTTCCATCACATGTTTTTGTTAGTTCTAAATCTTCCCCCTAAAAAGGACAAAGTGCAGCTAAAATCTTATCTTCTGATGTCAGGCAGCTTCATGACTTTGCATCAGACTGCCTCATTTCTAAAGATTAACTCCCAAGAGGCCAAATTAGTTCTCCCCACTTTCTTAATTTGAGTCCAATGCCTCTAAGCTGGTAATTTTTATTAGATGCATATTCAGGACTAAAAAAACCAAAACCAAATCAAACAAAAAACCAAAACAGACCAGCCCAAACCAAACAAAAAACCACCAAACATTAAAACACATCACTCTCAAGGAAACCCCAACAAAAACTTATTTACAAAGTAAACGTATTTGTTCTATGTTAACTGTGCAAAACATACCAGTAAAAATCAGTTACAAAGTGTATTGACCTGTTTTTCTCAATACTACAGGTACAGGTGATTCAGAGTTCAATTTAGCATGAGAAGAGTTTGCAGTTCTTGCTAGCTCACTCAGCCAGAGTATCTATCCTATTGATGAGATGGTCTCACCCAGTATTTGTAGCAGTGGGTACCAGATGAGAATAGAACAGGGTACCAGCTGAGAAATGGCTTCAGCAGAACCTCACGCTGCAGAAATCTTATCTTCTTGTACATTGTGGAATTGCTGAATGGCCAGATCAAGGAGACAACGTGGTGATTAAACATTAGAATCTTGTGGGTCTGTTCCTGTGTCCCCTCCAAATCTTGTCTGTCATTGTTTCAGATTCCCAGCTGTAAGATAAGGGGAATAGTCACCAATTAATTGTGATGTTGTGAAGCTGTGGCTCACAGATTGGTTAATTTACAAGTAATATGCTTGGATCCAGAAGTCTTTTGTCTAAGATGTGAATTTTTTTTTTTTGCCTTTTCAAATAAAAACCTTTAAACAGAGCTGGAAAAGGATGAGTAGATGGGCACAGATGCCTAGAGGAAATACTCATCCACAAATCTTGAGTAAGTTTTTTGTCTGTCATCTTTTGCAAGGGGAAGTACAGATTTACTTTCCAGCTGTATATATTTTACATTAATATATTGTGGCCCACAGGTAAGCGTTTGTGTTTGCCTGATCATTCTAAAGACAGGTGCACAGACGCTACAGTAAAGAGAAACCCCAGAGAACAGCTTCCCCTCCATCAGCTTTGTGTTTGCCTGTGCTGAAAGACAGGGAGACCACGAGAATTTCTGTTGCAAGTTCTTTCTCATACAGGGTTGAAGTGGACCTGTTTTGCTCTTAGCCCTACATCTCACCTCTGGTTTTGTTCAATTTGCAGGTTGAATACGTTGGTTTACTGTCTGAAAGATCTTGCAGTGCCAAAGAAAAGAGAGGCCTTTGATAAAATGTGAAAACTGCATCATTGTAATTTTTGAGAAATGAATCATGTTTCAGGCAGTTTGCAAATGCTTTACTGAGGAGAACTGCTGACTTGAAGTTCATTTGAAAACTTCCAGAATGTTGGGCTGGAAAAAGAGAGAAAAATCTGTGACTTTTGGTGTAAGAAACTTGGTTGAAAGTGTTTTGTGTCTTTATATAGATTTTCCTTCATCTGACCTGTATTTATGAGCTTCTTTTGTCAATCAGAAGGCCGGAGAGAGTTTATCGTAGCAATGGAGGTTAAACAAAACATTCATGGTTTGAATCCTGAACA
This sequence comes from Antrostomus carolinensis, assembly GCF_000700745.2. Classification (NCBI taxonomy): domain Eukaryota; kingdom Metazoa; phylum Chordata; class Aves; order Caprimulgiformes; family Caprimulgidae; genus Antrostomus; species Antrostomus carolinensis. Next base: position 8,122 of record NW_010316804.1, on the reverse strand, counting down.
GAGGTGGCTGGAAAAGAACTCTATTCTGCAAGAAATTCTGATCCTTTACATTCTTTAAATCTGGAATTGGTTAAAAAAAAAATTGTTTCCATAAAATAAAAATTCTGGAATAATTAAATTTCTGAGTTACTGAACTATCTAAAATAAATTAAATGCTACTTTAAATATATATTTTTATAAACATTAAGAGCAATAATAGTTTTAGAATATGAAAGTCATCAAAATAAGTCTTACTTAAGAGGCATATTCTAAATGTCAAGATAAAAACCGCAGTAAGGGACTTAATGGCCAAGTTCCTAGCTTTTTGAATATGTAATTTTGATCATGTGGATGATAATCAAAAGTGCTTACAGCTATAATTATTTGGCTGACTTTTCATCTTTCCTGAATATCCCCTTAATGTCTATAGTCTCTAGGTGCCTTTATGACAATCTGTCTTCCCTGGAGGGTCACAGCTCACTTGGGAAAAATAAACTTCACAAGATAGAAATTTCGCTACAGGCAGATCTACTGATTTTGTTTCATGTGTCCAGATCAAGTTATTCACAGTCACTTTCCATATTATCTACATACTCTGCACGAAGCATTTTCTATCAAGCATGTTTACCATGTTGTTACTGTAACTGATGGATTCATTTCAGTGGAGTCCTTTTAAGCTTGAAATGCAATTCTTCTCTTTAAACCAAGTGTTATGAGGATTCCACTGTGCAAGCAGTATTGTCCCAAATTTGGGCTCTTCACCCAGTGTACATAGAGCCAATCAACACACTGAGTCACGATATTTGTCTTTGTTGCTAGTAGAGTGTGAGGCACTAATAACAGCCAGCACCCCTCTCAGAAACATACAGAGTCTTTTATACAAAACTGTAACAAAGAAATCACATAAAAATAGTTGATTGGTTAATTGTACAAGAGCTTGTTTGACCATGTCCTAATTTTAGTCTAACTCATTATACTAGATTGGTCCTACATTTACATACAAAATCTCCACCTAGAGGTGTGGTTTTTAGTATTATAGTCATCTAAGGCAACTAAAGTCCATACCCTCATCCTACCAGCTACCATCAAGTCACGATTTAACCTTATATCCAGTTGATGTTTCTGATCAAACAATGTCTAGTCTTGAGGCAGGTGTCTGTAGATATAAGTTTTAAGGACTTTATATTCTCGTTCTCATTGTTTCAGGACAGACCATCTTGGTTGCTTAATTCATAGCTTTTTAAGCTTATTGTAAGTTTTAACCCTATCCTTTCAACATCAGTATGAGTGTTCAAGATTTATACCAAATTATTCCTTCAGAGCAAAGAATTTGAGAAAAAAAATTGGGACAGTCTTTCAAACCTGAAACAGCAATCAAATCTAGGTGATGAATCATTTAACTGAAAACCTAGTAAACAGAAAATGACCTCTAATTAATATTTGCAATGATTAAGATGATTAGTCAATCCTGAATGCACTTAGAGTTGAATTCACTGCACCTGAGATCACCTATAGAAAATGTATATGTCAATATAGGCTCTTTTCAAAGGACTAGTCAATGCCTCTTAAGGCACTGGTGATGGGATGAAATCACATCAGAGTTGTTAATTTTTCTTGATTAACTGTGAAGAATTTACAGGAGTCACCTGTATTTAACCCACTTAGATGAATTATTTCTGAGTGAAATGAGTTTCACCCTTACTATAGTCATTTAACCTGTATATGTTGAGGATATACCATAGTATTGTATGCAGAAGGCTACCTCCAGTGGGAAAATTAATCTTCAATGCTGACTTTTCATCAATAAAATTGTCCCTGATGAGGTAGGCAGGCTGATGACAAGACCCTGGACTGAGGCTTGGCTAGCTGAACAGAGCATGAAAAACTGCTGGATGTAACAATTTAGAGGGTGAGAAGGTGACAAAAGTCATGGCGAGCACCATGAAGGATGGACAAATTTTACAGTTGTTTATGGATGAATTGTGTGAGAAAGAAAAGGACCCCACTGACACCTCAGAGGGAGCACTGGGGACCTCTGGGGAATTGAGGTGGCAAGGCCTGGGAAACCACCTCAGCAACGCCTGGCATGGCTAAGAAGATTGAGGTTACAGCATCAGAAATAACAGGTTTTGGTACAAAGGTAGCAAAAGCGGGACCAAGGGGGGAAAGCAACTGGTAGATTGTTTTTTTTGGGAGGATACACAGCCAGAAAAAGGAAGATGTGGAGATGGACTGGGAAAGAACAAGCTTGGGAAAATAGGGAGAGAACACAAGGAGCTCATTGTGTGTAAGCAAGCGGCTAGTTAATACCTTTGTCTGACCAAACCCTGTGCCCCATCCCTCCAGTCTACACTATTTTCTTGTTAAAATCTGTCCCAATTTTCTGTATGAGCATACTTTCAGTTCTGTGTGTGAGGTATTCATCAAACTTCACTAGCTGGTGAATAGGACAAAGGAGTCTTGTCCTATTCTAAAGAAAGTGAAGATGTGAGCCTAAAGAAGAATTGAGACAGCTGAGGTGAGACAGCTATAGGTCTATACCTTAGACCTATAGACAGCTGTCAAAGGGCAGGTCCTACTGTCTGTGGATTTTATGTTACACCAAGACATGGCAGCCCAAAGGTGCCTGGATCACTCATCTTGTTTTCTGGAACTGAGTAGGCACTGACTCCAATTTGAGTTCCTTAAACTACAACCCCAGTCAACTAAAAATTCGACTTTTATTTCTGCCTATTCTTCAAAGTCTGGCTGTGCCTCTGGGAAATGTTTTGTCAGGAAGGTCTGCAGTTTCTCAGGCTTGGGCCAATTCTGATCCAACAAATAACCTCTGTAAGTCAGTGGGATTTAGGAAATTGTCTGTTCTGCAAAGTAGATGAGCTCTCATGACAATAAGTGAACAACTAGAAGGAGAGCAAAGTATTCTAAAGAATGAAAGGATCTCAGTCTGAGATTAAATACTTTTTTAGACAAGTTAAACAATCTATCTCAATATTCAGTTCTTATTTGTTTTCTTTTTTCTGGTATACTCAGTTTTGAGTCTGACCTTGAGAGAGCTAATGAAAAGCACAGAGGAAAACATGAAAGACCATAGATAAACCTTATAAGGACACAAAGCTTTTATCCTAAGCCAGTTGTTTACCAAGACAGTATCTTACCCTTTGGTTTCTTAAAGAAAAAAAGTCTATTGCTAAAGCAAATTACATCAATAGGATCAAGTATTTATTCTCCATAGGTTTATTTCACCGAAGTTCTTAAATATGCCTGCTTCAAAAGTGCAGAAACAAGCTATCATAGCATTAGTTGAAAATACTATTGCATACAGAATCAATTCTGTTTATCACCTCTGTTCCCTAATGCCTTGCTAATTTCTATACTAGGACTTTTAGGGTTATTCCAGCATCATCTTCATGGTGAAAGATGGAACTAATTTTGCACTACATCCTGCATGCAGTGAGGTAGTATTTTTCAGAGGCTCCCTATGCCCTGAGGCTCTTTAGAGAAAGACCTGTGGTTTGTTGCAGGCTTGGAAAATTTATTTCTCAGTCTTGAAGAGGTAACCCACTATGATTGAACTCTAATAGTGACTCTGAACTCATTATTGGTTCCAGCTTTTGACATATAAAATACATTTCAGTTTCAGTGTACTGTGTTGCCAGCACACAGGCAAGATTTACTTCACTTTAAAGTTGGTTTCAGAGACTTGAGATAAATCCTTGTAAAGACACTCCTAATTCCCATCAATGATTATAACACCAACCTGGGACACAGGTGTTCAAAATGCTCCAACTGTCTTTTGACAGATATTTTTGTTGAAGCTTATGGTTGATACACCATTGAACAAAACAAACATCAACAGCAATGACTTCCATTCAACTAAATAATGTAAAAGCAAGGTGGTTTCTTATGTGTCAAGTCCACAGGGCATGTGATAGCAACATGTTCCAGTGGGAGGAAGAAATACAAGGCACTTTCTTCCCTGTGCTTCATGTTTCAGATGCAGGCAAATATTTTTAAACTTTTCCTTCCCCAAACAAGCCACAGATGAGGCTTCTAAATACACTCAGTCTGAAAAGGAAAATGCAGAATTGGAATAAAGTGATTCCAGGTCATCATGAAGCATAGATATCTTGTCAAGAAATTAGGAAATGTGCGTAACTAAATATGAAGGACAATGACAACTTTTGACACATTTATTTAGTCTATTCAAGGAAATGAATCCCACCCTTTTGCGATCATTCTTAAGTTGATGGCTTATTCAGGTTTGAAAAGTTATGGCACACAACAAGGAGACATTAGCAGGTGTAAAACACAAAGCCCAGTTTGATGAATGTGGGTAGGATTTTAGCTTTGACACAGAGTTTTCTAATATAGGTAACTTAACTTAAGCACATCTCCTTAAGCACTGAAATATAGGAGTGATCTGATACTCAGTGTACCACTTAGAGTTCACATCAACCTAAATGTGAGACCAAACAGACCGTCTGCATATTACTGACAAGTTCATGTTCATTATTAGCTTTAATTTTAACATGTCTCAGTTTCCAGTTGTCTGGAAACTTACCAGTTTGGTTTATAAGTAGTTGTCTGGACTACTTACCCAGTTTGATTTAATGTGTTGAATGAGTGGAGACTTTGGAGTGACTGTTTTATATCACAGATACCTAAAATTAGTGAATCCCATCTATGGTGCCCAGGGCTGCTGGAATCACAGCCACTTTGATAACGTCTTGAAGAATTTACAATAAGATGAAAAATGTGTGGCCATAACAGATGGGGAGAATGCAATATGCTGATAAGATCAGTGTATTACCTATATTTCAGCTAAATTAGATACAGTATGTTTCATATGTAGAGGTGACCCTTAGCAAAATGCTTGCCACACTTCTGGTGCTTTATAGAGAATTGATAGTAACACTTAAGTAGACTTCTAAAGTTCATGGTAAAATATTGAGTGCTCTGCTGTATATGTTAGCTTTAGAAACCAGACTTGCAATAATCTTTCAGCAAATGCATCTGTTCACCATCAATATTTTTCTGTCACATTCTGTTCTCTTAATTAGTGGGATCGACTAGTCGAAGAGACAATATGTTTATATTGTTATCCCTGATGTGATGGCTACTCATCATCCCTTGATGACCATGTCAAACTCCCATTGGTTTTTACATTAGCCATTTCCTATCCAAGGATGTAATTTAGCATAGGGAATTAATTAGCTACAAAATAGACATTAGCAACTCAGAAAAGACAATAACACCATATTTTAACTCATCCCATCGTCATTATGCTCAATGCAGTATTTCTAAGCCTGCCACTAAGGGAAATGTCATTAAACCTGAAAGGCTCCAGATGTTTGGAGCTACTCGGTAAGGTGACCTCAAAAAAACAAAACAGTCTAGGCATTATGGGGCAAAATTCAACACAATTCTTAGTGAACTTGAATGCATTTTGTGGTTTTTTTTCCAACATAATTTGTCTGTGAAGAAATCTCAATACTTCTTCCTTCATCAAAGAAGAGCCTGTGGCTCAGACCCCAGAGCAGGCAATGACACAGCACAACCATTCCCTTTAACTGCAGTTGCTGCAAGCTCTGAGCAAAGGCAGTTGGAAAAGCTAAAGCCAAACTTCTGGTCTTACAGGTAACAAAAAGCAGAGGGTGATTTGGATGTAATACTGAGATCTAATGAACACAAAGAGAAAAAGACATCTGGAGAAGTGTTAGTAAGCTGCCTAGACAGTAGAAATGTATAGAAGATAAAGTGGATTCTCTATCAGATCATACAGAGAGTGGCAGTAATTGGAGTTAAAATAATTGGTCTCTGTGAGAGAGCTAGCCTTGTTGGCTTCTTGGAGGGATGAATTCCAAAGTGCACTGGAGCTGGAAAATCCCCTGCAGCTCAAAAGAGCATATGTGATTAAAAGAATGTGAGCAAGGTACAAGAACAATTGTGTTAGCCTAAGAGGTATTTATGATACATAGTGAACAAAGACACAGGCAGAAAAATACATACAGTTCATAACCAAGAGTCCCAGAAGGACTTTTTCATCTGATTTTTTATGACCAAGAGCAAGATGATACAGAGAAGATTTTAAGGAAGTTTTTGAAGGAAAAAAGAAAGCAACAAGGTTTATCCAAGCAAAATCTAGGATGAAATATTCAGTATAAAAAGCATTTTACTATACCTCAGACTTTAGTGCAGACTAAGAAAATAGAGACTGTACAAATGATGAAGTCATTAGTGAATAGTTAAATAGTGTGCAAGAACCACACAAGCCAAATTATTCAGACTTGGCTGCTCAGTGTCTGCAACGGCATTTAGAAATCTGATCAAAAAACCCCCAAACTACTTCCTTTCAGAAATGTTAAGATATGTCTTTCAAGGGTGTTTTACCTTGAAGCCTATGGTGTAAGTGGGGGTGAAAGAGGTCTCTATGTTTTTTTCTACTCACACACCTAAAATCATAGAACAGTTGAGATGGAAACACACTTCTGGAGATTGCCTAGTCCAAACCCCTGTTCAAAGTAAGGTCAGCTAAAGCTGGTTTCCCAGGGCCTTGTCTACTTTGGTTTTAAATATCTTCGAGGCTGGATACTCTACAACCTCTGTGGACAGCCTGTGTCCACATTTTACCACACTCACCGTGAGACAGTTTTGTCTTACATTTAACTGGTATTTTCTGTATTTCTATTTGTGACCACCATATCTTGTCCTGTCAGTAGGTGTTACGGAGAAGAGTTTGGATCCATCTTTTTTCCTGCTCCCACTTCAGGTACTTCTACATATTGACAAGATTCTCCCAAGATGTCTATTCTTCAGGCTGATCAGTCACAGCTCTCTCAGCCTTTCCTGATATGTCACATTTCTCAAGACGTCCGACAACCCATGCTGGAGCTGTGCCCAAAGAGGTCTGTGACTCCATGGGAAGTTCACTTTGGAACATCTTGTTCCTGAACTTTCATGCTGGGAAGAGTGGAAATGGTGAATTAACTGAACCCCCATTCCCTGCCCCCTGTGCTGCTGGGTGGGGGGAAGATAGAGAAATGGAGGGCAAAGTGATTTGAGCCCAGGAAGAAGGGAGGGATGGGAGAAGGTGTTGTAAGATGTGGTTGTTTATGTCTCGCTGTGCTACTTGGATGAATGGCAACAAATTAAATTTATTTTTCTTCCCCAGTCTGAGTCTGTTTTGATCATGACCATAACTGGTGAGTGAGCTGTCCCTATCCTTCATTCCTAATCCCGTGCCCCCTTTGTTGTGACTCCCATCCCATCTTACCTGGTGGGGCGAGTGAGTGCAGGACTGAATGGTCTACCTGTGGTTAAACCACCATAACTGCTGATCACAATCCTTTGAATCCACCAGTTCAACCAATTTTCAATCTACTTCACTGTTCACTTATGTAGTCCTTACTTCATTAGTTATGGGAGAAGGTTGAAAGCCTTGCTAAACTCAAAGTAAACAACATCCATTGCTCTCTCTCCTCATCCATTGAGCCAGTCAATTCAGTCAGCTGAATTATTTATTTTTCTTTTGCAAAATACTGAGTCTTTCAAATTTACAATTAAATGGACTGGGAATTGCAGTAAGACTTATACATTCTCAGTTCCATTCCCATAGATGCTACTGTCAGAAAGAAATTTGATTTTGAGAAAGGCCACATTAACTTCCACTGAAAAATGACAGTAAAAGTAATGCTGCTCACCTAGTTGTAGATGGCTAAAGATGTGCATTTAGTCTATGCTAGTAATGTATTTTCCATTTTACGTGGAAAGATAGAGCACAAGACATCTCCTTGCAACAGCTTTTCCTGTCCTAATATAAATGTCTAAGGTGGGAGGATGAATTTCCTCTTAGAAGTGTTTGTCTCTTTACATTGACTATCCATGAAGTCCAAATGAAGTGATACCTATAACTTTTATAAAGATGAAAAATGCTTTAATCATGTCTACAACCTTAATGCTGTTCTTTTGTAGAACACCACTGTGCTGTACCCATGGCCAGGGCAAATAGAGAGAAATGGAAAAGTATCAGTCTGTGGAGACTTGATCCCAACCACTGTCATGGACTTCTGATCCTGAAAAGAAACTGTTTTAATCCAAGACTGACAATATGGAGGTGATAGTTTAACTTAGCTGGCAGCCAAAC
>NW_010316803.1:0-16947 GCF_000700745.2 Antrostomus carolinensis | reverse complement strand
AAATAAAATAAAATAAAATAAAATAAATAGGAGAAAGGGAAATTTCAGGTGCTGAATGAGAAGGAGGCATTTTGAAATCCAAGAAATAAAACTGAAAAAAGAAACTACTAAGAGGAAGTGAGGGAATTTTAAACCAATCACTACAGCCATTTAATTGTCATGACAAAATTTTACTTCTTCTCTCATTTTAATGTGAAGTGGACATTTCTAACCCAAACGTGGGCAATGTCAAATAAGCACAGCAGTAAATTTAACTCCTGTTCAGTAAAGTCTTAAAATATTTTAGGATGCAGTCAGGATAGTTGAATGATTTTCCCTACTGGGAACGCCTCACACTATACCTACTTTCTGTAAAGCCATGCAGGTTGGCAAATATAAAGGTTGTTTCAGTTGATTAGACAACGATCCCTTGATGTACAATGAAGATTAATCTGATACCTGATATGTGTAGCTTTGGAAATATGTAAGTGGTTACTATTTTTGGTATGTTTCAGCAAAAAATATATTTCTATAAATACATAATCCCTGCATTGTGCTGGTGAGCTATTGCTTTTAAGCAGCCAAATTCTGATTTACACGCTGTACCTACATTAGTCATATAGGCAGAGTACGTCTAGTAAAAGGCACAGGTCACAACAGTTTAGAGATGTCATTGTTCCTCAGCTTAGGACAAAAAGTACATGCCATTTGGTGATTTATAGTTCCCAATTTTTGCTGAGGAAATATCCTTGAAATGTATGTCTAAGTGGCATCTAAGTTGCTAGAAGCAGACTCCATTTCGAAATGTATGTTCCTTAACAAAGATAAGTCACCTGATAAAGCACAAAATTCAAAGGAAAATTTGATTACTTTTTTTAGAATGCAAACATGCTAGTCTGAAAGAGTTGTAGACCAGCTTTTAACCATGGTATTAGGAGACTAAAAGGTGGATTTCTTTCCATTGTCTCAAAATCCTGGGAAGAGCTGTACAAATTCATTCACAATGAGGAAAAGGTGTGAGTTATTATGTACTTACTGTATTATTAATAGGATTTTAGTATCTGTATTATTTTCAGATACACATTTCCAAGGTATGCTCAGAGTACCGAAAGCTTTAGTTCTGCAAGTATTCCAGTGAACCTTAGATTAACTTTTCGTGGGAATGTCATAATTAGGATTGCAAGCTAGTGCTGTAAGAAGGAGAAAGAAATAGCTCTCTTGGCATTAGTGGGAGATGAAAGCAAATACTTCCACTGAACAAAATCACAGAGGGCTGAGAAATAACTGGAGTGACATTCTGATATTGCATTGTATTGTTTGCCTTATGGTGCATCTTCAATACATGCTTGCACTCCCTCCTGGGTATTGTGGCAAAGTTGAGACAGCATCACAATGCAGTGTCAGAGCACCAATTTGCGATGATGTTGTTGCTCTCCAGCTCCATTAGATAAAGTATTTTTCATGTATGTCTCTCTTATAGAGGGTCACTGACCTACAACATGCACATTCCAGCTGAAGTTTTTGTGGGGGGAGGTGGGAAATCAAAAGTCATAATCATAAGCAATAGGTCATCTCTGAATTACAAAGGAAATCTTAGGAGAACACAACTTAAAACCATACATCAAACAAGGACCTTCAAATTTAATTGACCACTCAGTAAAGAATGGTTCTCTAGCATAGCAGAATAATTTTATATGTGAGCTAATCCATACAAATCTGATGATGAAATAACACAGTCATGAGTTCTGAATTACCAACAATGTGAATATGTGGTGATATTGAGTATTAACAAATACATTATCTCTCTATATAATTAACTGGAAGCTAATTTGAATGTATACTTTTAATGTATAATAAACAGCAGTCTCTACTTCTCAATTTCCATGTATCACTGATAAATTAGAAGACTAATTAATCAAATATTGCTCCAATATTATTAGCTAATTTACCAAGCAAATGGTTTTTGAACTCTTGTGTGAAGCTGCCTGTGGCTATGTCAGATTATATTGTGTAAATTATGTACTGAAGTGTATTTTGACTGGCAGAATTCTTTAGTGTAGATCAGAACCATACAAATCCATGTGTGCTGCTGATAATATAACCCTAGAAAAGCTGTCACATTTCTTACCCATAATATTTATTCTCTTTTATGTAAAGTAAAATTTTACAAATAAAAATTTCAAGATATTGTTTATCAAATTGTTTTGGGTTACGTATCACATTTTAGGTTCATCTAATTTGAGTGCCATTTAAAAATAAGAGCTGCTAACTAAGAAGCTAACCAAAGTAAAATAATCAGTTTAAATATCAAGGTTCAGATGTAGATTTTGAATATCCCCATAGGAAGGAGATTTGATGTTTGATTCAGACTAAGAAATACTTTAAAAATTTGTTTATAAAAGGTATTCATTGCAATTCTTAAATAATATTCAGTATCTCTGAACAGCGAGAAAACAATCATCAATAAAATATGTGGAGTACTCTGCACATATGTATATAATTACTGTTATATGCAATTTACTACCAATGCATATAGACATAGTTGTAAAACAAAATGATATCATTAGAAAGGAAATGATAGAGAGTCTTTAAACCAGCATACACATCCTTTACTGTCATATTTAGAAACTTATTCAGGTAAGACTTTCTTTATCACATAAAATATTTGAAGGGGAACCTTCATCAATCAGGAAGTCTAAATGATCTCCTTATATGGGAATTATTTTCACTAGAAGTGAGGCCAAGACTATTGCTTTTCCTGCACTGCTGTAGGTATTTTCAGAGCTCCACAGTTCAGAGGTGCTAAGTATAGCAATCAGATTTCACCTAGACTTGTCCATGATTTATTGGTCTTATACTTAAGTAAGCCATAAAGTTTAATGGTGGAGTTCGTGTTTAAGCCCAGAAACACTCATATACTTTTCTGGACCAAGATCATTAACACCATCACTGAAATATATGAATGGCACTACTGAGGCAATAAATAGAAAAACCATTCTATTGAGGCAGGTTACTATTTGTATTACCACTCTGTTGACCCAAGGACAAGGGACGAGACTGAAGATTAGATTTCTGCCACTTTCACAAAGAGGCATGACACCTTACTGTACAAGTAGTTCCAACTCAATCATTGGGGAGCATGGTCTAGCCCACTATTAAACAAAGTATCAGGTTTGGCTTGAAATAGCTTTCAGAAAAATCACACAGGAAGTTTGTGTCAAATCCTAACCCCTCATTATCTGACTTTTAGCCAATCCCTTCTGACCATCTGAACTGCCCTAGTTTCCAATCTCCTGTTCCAGAAGGTTACTACTCTTTTTCCTTTCCTTATGGGGTGTGAGTTTCAATAATTACATCAAGAAGCTGTAAGCACATATTTAGGTGAGGGATGGGGGGAAAGAAAAAAAATGGTTAATTAGTTCCATTGTAATAAAGGCTTGGGCTTTTAAGTTTGAATGTTCCTCAGCCTGCTAGCAAACTTGTGGAATATTGCCTTAATTGTTATTCAAAAAGTGTGTATTTTTAAGCTGGCAATTGTAAAATCAGCAGGTGAAATCAGGTGTCATAGCAGACTGCATAGACTTTGAGGAGTCAAATTAAAAAAAACCACGATCTAATTCTCTGAGATTATTAGTGCTGTCATGAAATTAACAGTTGTATAGCTTTCATAAATAATGGTGGGTTTAACTAAGCTCTCACTACCTTGTTCGGTGGAGCATTGACAGGGTAATTAAGAAGAGTCTTTTATTTATATTTATGGTCCTATATCTATATCTATATCAGCACTTAATATCTCCAAATTCTTTCTTCTATTGTAAGCAGAAATGTACAAGAAGATGGTTTGTGACTTAATGACTGGTCCTAATGCCACGAACACACTGGAGCATCCGAATTGCAAGAGGTTACTTCATCCATTCCTCACTGACAGTAAATATGCTATCTAGAAGGGAAGCAGTTGGCTACTTATCTATACCGTTAGTTACTGAATATAGCCAGTTACAACAACCACACACTCCAATGACATATTGCAGGTTGACAACTCTATTAAATCCACTTACCAATGAAGCCACAGAGCAGAACTGAAATTTTTCAGCAGCTGAGCAAGGATCTAGTTATACTACTGACTCAGCTGCTCCAATATTCAAAAGTTTTCACACATTCATCACAAAAGATTCTAAAATTTATTTGCCATCCATGAAGAAATCAATCCAGTAATCAGTAAAATAAAAGAAAGTATATAAAGGAAAGTATAACCTTTCAGAGTGTAGAATGATCAGCTAGAAAATTAGGACTGAGGGTAAGGAACAGCAGTTCAATTTCAATTCTACAGGATAAATGTCAGGCATATCGTAACTATCTGAATCAGAATTTGACTATGGTAGGCACACATCTACAACCCACGCAAGGTCCTTGACAAACTCTGTAAAGTACAGTATGGAAAGTGCAAAGATCTGCTTGTGCTTTCTTGATTCCAGATTATCTGTCACTTCTCTAATTGGGGCAGCTGAGTACAGCTCTAGCTTTGAATGGAAAGTGGTGTAATGGAGTAGCGTGTTGCCAGCTAACAGCTCATGATTTCCTGCGCTTTTTCTTCTACAATGGCACTTGTCTGAGTTAAGCTGAAATGGCTGTTATGAGCATGACCCATTGCTTCCTCCAGCAATGAGGAACTTTTCTTGTCAAGAGGACCTCTCCTTACTTTATATGTTTCCAAATTTAGACAGATCTCTGTCTGGTAGTGCCCCAGCTGCAAAAGGAGCTGAGCATATCAGAAGGTGAGAGACCCACTTTCTATCTGAGAGTAACAAGACTTTTTAACCACTTGTTATTTTATGAATAATCTTACAGAGGTTCCTCAAAGCTGTTTCCCAAAATAAATGAAATACTAAAGATCTGAGGAGCAGAAGCAAACTTGCATTCTTTTCGGTTTCTGAACAACTTTGTTCAGATAAAACATCTGCTTAAGCGCCTGCTTGTTACATCATTAGGCTCAATTTTTTTTCTGAGCATTATCCACCATGAGAAAGAATTTTAAACTTGGTAGCGCACCACGGGTGTTCTCACTTGTGCCAAATGTACTATGCTACCAAAGCCAGTCATAACAAAACATTATTTCTAACGGAAAAGGTGGTTTATGTCTGTAGAAAAACAGCATTATTTTTCATCTGGTCACAATGACACATCTGTTGTATGCCGTGATTGTAACCACAGAAGCATTATTTTATATTGAATTTTCAATTTTGCTATTTTATCTCTTTTCTCCTCTGTACTGTTCATGTAATAAACACCTTCTTGTTTGAGGAAAAACTTTTTTATTGAGTCAGGAGGGCGTGCTAGCAAGCTGTCTTTTAACTATCAGAATCAAATGCTATTATATGCCATAAAATGGCAATCAAATATCATCTGAGAAGACAGAAGTATAATTATTTCTTCTTATGTCCAGAGAATCAAAGGGATAACTATTATCTTGTGTATAAGAAAAACAAACAAACAAACAATCTTTGTTTGTTTCTTTAACAAATTAAACACACCTTATGTCTTTAACAAATGAAGTTTTGTATGTTGTCTCGAGGGAGCTTTCATTTTTGAAGACATAAGTAATACCATGCTCTAATGTCAAATTGCAGTTGGGATATCATAATTATCACCTAGTCAGGCACATGATATCATCTCCTGTCCTTATGGCTGATGTTTTTAGGCCTTCAAAATAAAGACCACTCCTACAAAAGTAGGACTTTTGTTTGATTTAAGTGTTTCAGGGTCACAGAGAAAAAAGTTCACTGTGGGCTCAATGACAGAAGTTGGAAAATTAGGTATCTGATGTATTTTCTTGATCTTCCCCTTCCCACATGCATTTTCTCTTGGAATCTTTCTGATACCACACTTTAGATTTTATTTAACAGCATATCAATAATTAATTTCATATTCTTTCAGATTCCATATATAAACAAGGAAGCAATTAAGGTTTGGGCTGAGTCAACTACGTACATCAGGACAGATACTAAGTGATTTTTTATAGGAAAAAGAATCTAAGAGGCTGAGGAGTATGTTCAGTTACTTTAATGGCCATGCAGTAGTAAGTGCTTTTATCTGATAAGAATTCTCTGTCTGAACATCAAGAGGTACATCACTGTAGCCTACAAGTTTTCAGTTCTGTGTTTTATTTAAGTTAGATAGCCATGTTTTGAACCATGGAACAAAAGAACTGATTATAGTTTTTTAAATCTCATAATTATCACTGTTTGCTACTTTTACAGATTAAATTAAAGTCTACCATCAAACATAAGCTAGTTTAAGATTTTTTATGCAACCATAGTATTTGTAAAGACATGTGAGGACCTAAACTCCTCTTGCAGAGATCCAAAATATTGATTGAAATAATCACTGTTTTTCCTTTTATCAGCACCCACTATTTACGATTAAAATGCAAATGTATGAGACAAAGAGCAAGGAGTGGGAGTAGTCGTGTAGTCCCATATTTCCTCCTCAGTGAAGCCAACACATTTTTTAATTTCTGCTTTCCTCTGCCAGCTCCAATTCACTAGTATGGGGTCAACCCAATGTCACTTCCAGACATAAAAACAGTAAAAGGAAGTGAAGGAATAGAAAAGAGTGTAGTGAAGGTTAGTACTTAGTTGCCAGTAAGCATCATTTCCATGCATTCCTTATGTCATCAATGGTGCATGTGAGTGTAATAAGAATGCATATTGGGGAAAATCTCCAGTTTCTTCACAGTTTTGAAATCAAGTCACCTAAATATATCTGTTACTGTTTTGAAAAGGTCTGTCTGTCTAATAAAAATGGTGTATTAAGAAACAATTCTTACTCATTGCTACAGCATTCACTGTGGTCATTGATTTTGTCATAATCAACCACAAGTAACTGTGCAACTGTTGTCCTTTAAAAATTAATTCTGCACTTTATATTTTTAAAGTGATGTATGACAGACTCTTAGGTTCAAGTATGAAATAATGCTGTCATTTTAGCCATATCCTTAACTTTCCTTTCTTGGGTGATGTTTTCCTAAGGCAGATTGAAAGCTGCTCAACAGTCTTTTAAATGTTATTACCTATTGTTCTGAGACAAAATGTTATTTGAACTGGTCTGAAGCTGATGTTGCTTTTAAAGTTTGAACCACTTCTTTCCAGGCCAAGAAAATACAGATACATATAAAAGGTAAGAGAAAATCTTCCAGGAAATACAGCAGTCTGTTGCTTATTCTTACATAGAACCTCACGACTGGAGGAAATCAGCCCAGCTGGAGTCTCATTAGCTACACTGACACCTGAGATATGTGTATGAACATCAGGCTGCTTAGGGCATTGCTTTTGGCTGTTTCCTGGATCTCCTACTCAAGAGAATGGTGTAAGGGATGCAATACCTGGTTAAGTTGGATCCTGATTAGATGGACCAGAAAATGATTAAACGATGGATAGGGTACATGAAAGTAAGAGATGGAACAATAGTCTCATCTTCCAAATGTTTTTTGATTTACACGTGAAGCCAGTGGACAAGAAATGTTTCCTTCTCTCTCCTACTTGGACCACAATTCCATTCCTGATCAGAAGTTAAAATGACCAACAATCTTAAGCAATAGTAGTATTTTTCATTCAAAGACTATAGAATTTCTTTTGCAAGAACTAGCATTTGATTTGAATTGCAGCTAAAGTTTCAAGTGTGTCTTTGCTGTTTATGTCTGTATCTGGTATACCTAAGGATAGTAACCTTTCAATTCATCATGCAATGTAAAGTAAAAACTAAATCTTGTATGTTGCCTTAAATCAGCACTGGCTTTGTCTGTACTCAAGGAAGTTATACTCATGAGTAAATTAGATTACTGTTTTAAGAAATACCAGTAATTCCCTTTTCTAAGTATACAATGGCATTGTTTAAAAGAAGCACTGTAAATCTTATTTCCAATTAACTTAAGCCCTATAAACATTCATTGAAGGGCCTGCTAAATCTGCTTAAATTCAGAGATGGTCCGCCATTTGCCAGCGGGTAGTTCCTGTCTGGAGATTTAGCAACTGGTATCTGTGGGATGAGAAAAAACTGATTAGAGATTAATAATGAAGAGAGATCAAATCCCCATTAACCAGGTCTGAAAGCAGAGTCTAACAAATGACCCCATGTGATATTTAATAGTACCCAGTTAGGCAAAGAGCAGAAAGCAATAAATCCTGCTTCATATGAAGCTCAGTGCGGAAATGTGTATATCCTTGTATATACTTGCTTTGAGCTTCCTCTGAATTCAGTGACTTTTCACAATAGGCAAGACCCTCTTGTACTTCACCAAACTGATAAATAGATATTTAGTGCATGAAGTTGTATCAGAGAATGACAGTCTGGATTTTAATAAAACAGGGGTGTTTAGTAAGTTTCGCAAACAGTAACAAAAAAGAAGTTACCCTCTAGAAATGGAGAAGGCCAGTTTAAGTAATAGGAACACACTGGAACAAAATGTATTAAAAAAGATGAATACTTACATTTCCTCTCATATTCACCTTGTTGTCTCTGAAAGAAATCACTGAGGCATGTGCCAATCTCTCTTTTTCTGTATTTGAAAATAGATTAAAAAAATATATATATTGAAGTTAGTAGGAGTCCACTAACTATGGTGAGCCTTGTGTCAGAACTATTTTGCTTTTACTATATCAAATTCCTCTAACCATTCTCTCAGACAGAACAACTTCCCTAGATGACAAAAAATATCACCCATCCTTTCAGATGTTTCCTCTTTGACAAATGCCAAACTGGGAAGCTGAGTAATAAACTTAGAATTCAAACTTATTCCATTTAAGTCATCATGTCTTGGTAAGTATTTGGACTTTTCTGCTCAGGAGATTTTTTTAAAACATCAATGACACATTTATTTTGCTATTTCAAAAATCTATGGATATCTTTCATATAACTGTGCACCTTCAAAACAACATCAATCTATAGCTGAGTAAAAAAATCCATAGATTTTTCTTCGTCTGAGAATTACATAATGAAAGAAGAGGTTCACTGTTGTACTGTAGTGGATTTCAGATTTCTGAGATAAATTACAAAAAGAAATATAATCTTGTTTTCTGATTCTCCTGTTTAGACATATTTTGTTTAGTAGGCAATTCTGAATTATGAGACTAGAGTTCCATTGAGGTGTTCTGCTGACATCGTAAGCCATACAACCAGTGGTTTATGTTGTCATTAGAATCCTAAGATATAATTGGATAAAACTACATAACTCATGGTATGCCTGTTTATTTTATATAATAATACATGGTCTCGGTTCCTGATTCAGTTCCTTATTCCCACTGAGGACATCCTTCCCTTTCCTCCAAATAGCTTCCTGACAGCACAACTGAAGCAGTAGTTTGTTATAAAATAAAAGGTATTTTTGTAATTGGCAGATTACTTTATTGAAAAGAATGAACATTTCTTGAGAGGGAAATGTAGAAGTGAATATGTCAGTGGAGATAAAGAAGATTAATTCAGGGTTGAAACTCTTATTCATCAAAACTGGATCAACATGGGGTTACTAAAGCAGGAGAATGTAACAGCTGGGAAGGTACAAGCCTCTGGATGAAAGCGTAGAACAAGCTGAACTGCTGCTTTTAGGAGTATTCCTTTAAAGAGTTTTAAATTATCTGAAAAAAAGGAAAAGTATTTTATTATTCAACAAACAGTGGAACTGGAAAGAAACCATCCAAATTTGGGGTTTGTCAATACAAGCTGCTCTTAAGATTTGAAATATTTTAAATGAAGAGCCATGCTTTTTTAAATTTGTGAGCTGACTTTAGGAAGAAACATTCTTCCAACATGTCCTCAAGCCTTATTGACCTAAATTTCCCTATGATAGGAACTTTAATGATAAGTAAATGTTAAGTGAAAATACTAATTGGAGCTTATGTGAAGCTGAAAGTTTTGGGAATTTTAAATACCACCTAGTTTTAATTTTTTCCATGCATAAATTCCAATTGCAACTCCATGGCATTAAGTAGCATAATAATTTCATTTTTCTGAGTCTTGGATATGGTCCTCAAGCATTTTTAAGCAAGGAAGAGAAAGCGTCTGAAATATGAAGCAATCGAGATGAGCTGACACGTGCTCATGTAGTTGTTAAGATAAGCTACTTAAATGGCTTTAGAATATTGAGTGAAAATTTACTTACTGAGTGTGGCCTCCTCTTGTACTCTTAAAAACTTGAATGAATAATGCATTGCAAATCTCCTATGATCTCACCCTAACAAAAGATATTTTTCATTAAAAAACAAACAACAGCATAGCTCACAGCCTTCATAGAGGCTGTGTTAGCAGATCAGACTATTTTTAGAAGGCAGCTGGAGATTTTATGCTTTCAAATACATTGGCCATGATAAGAACACTTTAGAATTCCTTCTTTTAAAGGAATGATATCAGCAAACAGCTAACAGAATAACTTTAAATTCTGAAATGATACTCCTGTTTGTTTAAATCTGTTTTCCTTTTGAAACAGAACTTTGATATTATAGATTCTTCTCTAGCTAAAGTATTGTGCTTAGATTGTTGAGAAATTCATAGCTCCCACTCTCAGCAGTAATATGACACAAAGAAAAGATCAGCAGAGAAAAAAGAGAAGAGTCTTTTTCATGAAATGGCACCAGAGGATCTTTCTTCAGGGAATATTTAAAATTGATGTGTTTACTTCTGATACACTTGTATGTCTGATAACAGTTAAGCAGATTAAGTGTATACAGAAAATCTTTTATCCCTGCTTCCTTTGAGTGAAGGGTATTATGTTTGTAAATCAAAGTCTAAATGCTGGCAAAGGGAGCAAACTGCATAATCTTGTTGAAAGGTTTATATCTTTAAGCAGCATTTTAACATAACTGTAACTTGACCATTCCTCCATTTCAGCTTCAGGAACAGATGTGTGAGGACGTGCTCCCCAATAACAAATCAGTCACAGCTCCTAAGAAATACTTTTTAAAAATTTCTTTCCTAAATTTTTAAAATGGATGTATTTTTACTTTTATTTTTACAAACCACAGTGGGTGTTTATAAGAAACAATCCCATCTTCTCTGAGTTTTATAAAAGTGTAAATTAAAATTTTAGCTAAAATAAGCCCTCAGTCTTAAATTTATAGAGTTATGGTAAAATAAATCCAATGTGATTTTTTTTTTTTTACAGATAGAAGAAAGCATATAAATTTCTCTTTAGTAGGAATGCAGATAAAAAGAGTAGACATAGCTTTAAATGTTGCATCCATTAAATCAAACTCCCCAAGAACTTCAAGCAGAGAAAATATACTATACTTGGAAATATTTCTTGGACTTTTATTACAGCTGGTATTTT
The DNA here is from genome assembly GCF_000700745.2 of Antrostomus carolinensis. Taxonomy (NCBI): domain Eukaryota; kingdom Metazoa; phylum Chordata; class Aves; order Caprimulgiformes; family Caprimulgidae; genus Antrostomus; species Antrostomus carolinensis. Next base: position 5,651 of record NW_010316803.1, on the reverse strand, counting down.
TTTGTGTGTGTTTGTTTGATTGCTTTGTTTTTTGTTTTTTTTTTTTCTTTTCTCCTAAAATTGCAAAGATCTGCTCAGATTGGAGCTCTTGAAACATCACCTGCACTAGATTACTGATGTCACTCTAACTAAAGTCACCAAAATGTCTGGCCTAATATGCATTCTCCAGTCCCAAAATAAGTAAAAAATATTTTCCGTATTTGACTAATGTTGCTGGACCAAATATGAGCTTAAGAAATTACATTAAGCATGTTATTCCTTATTTGATGCTCTCAGTTCCTCAGTCATTTTGTGAGAAGCTGCTCAGCAGTAACATATGCAGAGAGAAGAGATTAAAAAAGTCTTGGGCTTGAGCAGGGTAGTGGAGTGAACTAAAAAAGAAAGGAGCAGAAACAGAGAGGGTAGAGTGGAAGAGATACAATTTTTGAGTAGGAGACCAAAAGGCAGAGTTCATGGAAGTCTGTAGACAGAGAGACATCTGCCTGAAATGAAGGAACTGATTATGAAGACTATGATTGGATGATGCACACTAGTGAGAAACTAGTTTTGACTAGGAAAATACCTGGAACAAGGAATAAATGCAGCTGCAAGCTATAAGCAGCCTGAATGTTGGCAACAAATTGGAGTAGAAGAGATTGGACCAGGGAAACCCAGGATTTTCTGTCCAAAATAGATCTGAGCTGTTAACAAGAAACTGAAAAACTGAGTGCTTAAAAATAAAATATATAATGATGAAGACCAGGTCTAGGAAAACTGGTGATACTTCAATAGAGAAAGGTTGGCCTGAACAGAACACAAAATACCAAACAAAAAGATTTAGACTCAATAGAGCACATTCCTTTTTAAAAACTAAAATGGAATCCTGTCTCAACATTTAATCTGCGAAATTTGGTGGCAAGTGTCTCAGGACCACAAATCCAGATGTATGTTTGTGGTATCTGTTAAAATTAGCAAATCTGGAGTCAGATGTGTCCTACATGCATTTATACTCAAGATGATCAATCTGAAATGTTTTCACACGATTAAAGCTGTAGTAAAAATGTTGCATTGGTAATTTATCTGTGGGGTAAGAAAATATTTTAAGGTCATCTTCCAGGCAGAAAACTTGAGGCTTATCCATTTCAAAGTTAGCTCTGAGTTTTGTTAATGTATTTTCCCAGCAGCTGCTTTACACCAGTTTCCCAAAATTTTCTTGTCTAAGAAAAGTCTGATTAGTAGAAATAGATGGATACTGTGCTCAGCATGGGGCAGCAATAAATCACTGAGGACTAAAAAAAGATTGAAAAGTAAGAAGGTGACAGAAGTATTTTCATTCGTTTTGGTCCTGGGGTTTATGCAGTTATAACATAAGCAGCCAAGCTCTTTCCTGTATAAATTGTCCTGAATTTTACATGCAAGTTCTAAACCCCTGTGCTCAGCATTTCCTTTCAAGTCCAATTCGCAGAACTGTCATTTATAAATTTACAGTCCAAACTACAGATCATTTTGAACTGTGTGTATGGGATGGATTGTTATCTCACTCTAAATAGACTGGAATGGAAAGTTGCATCCTACATCAGCTTGTACAAGAGAAATGAAATGGTGTTTTTTTCTCAATGTATCACTCAGTTTACTATGAAATTGAATTTTTTATGAGATTAAATTGGGGATGCAAACCAATTTTCAGAGTATTTAGAACTCTAACCTTAACACATTGTTAACTGGATTAGGTGACAGTGATGACTGTAGTTCTGACAATCACTCAAGATATCCCAAGGAGGAACACTAACCAAGATGAAATATTGATCGAAAGTGTGTAATGACAACCAAAAAAGAGGAAAGTAGCAGTTCTATTAAATCAGTTGTACCTCATTCCCTGGTCTAAGGAGGCCTAAGTTTCACTGAAATAACATACATAATTACTGTAAATTATGAACGCCAACTTTTAGGTTTTGTTAAGCAGTCAAAAGCTCCCATAGAAACCTTATGAAAGGGAAAAATAAGTATTTGGTGGCTGAGGCAATAAACAGAGAGGACAGTTGTATCCTTAGCAACATTGTCACTGGATAAACACTTAGCGGAGCTGAGTCCTGAAAGACATCTTCAGACAATCTGACACTTGAGCTTAAACCTGCTGGAGTGAATTTCCACTCCATTACACTTAACTACATTTCTCTTTGATACAGTGGTGTCACCTATCTGTACGGTAGTGAATCGTTTGGATGAGGGCAGGAGAAACTAAGCTCCCAAGTTTTCAGTGGGAGCTACAGGAGCACATCTTGTAAAGTCAAGGGTGCCTGAACAGCTTGTGATAGTACATGTACATGGATCAGATGTAGTTCCAAAGTGAAACCCTGCTGCAATTCTGACCATTCTGACCTATGCTATACTAAATCAGTGTGAGCTTACACATTTTGTGGGTGTTTTTTGTTTCTGTTTTTTGGTGGTTTTTTTGTTTTGTTTTTGTTTTTGTTTTTTTTAACACCTATAGTTATTCCATGATGACTGAGTTCAATTTTACAATAAATGAAAATAAGATGAAGAGGGAACCCTCCTCTCTACACACACAATTGTAAATTAGTACTGTGAGAGCATTTTTATGAAAACACAAAAAAGTAAAAGCATTTATTTTGAGGTAGCATGCTTCTGGACAGAGGAAGCTTTATTGGATACTAGATATGTCTTAGAAAACAAATATGGTAGGAAGCAGAGATCAAGAAAAAGAGCATTTAGATTTAAAAAATATTCAACCAGTAGAGTAAAAGCAAATTATTATTATACTGAAAAATGAGAAGGACTTACATCTAGAGAAAACTGAATATAAAACCTACTATTAATAAATATTTTCTGCCTCAAGCCATTTATACTTCTTTTTTCCAAACACACAGCTGGTGTTTAAATCTGAGTTTGAGAAATATAACTTGAGCACAGTAACACTAGTAATATCACAAAATGAAATAAATTACCATACAATAACAGAATTCTTCATATGTTTTCTGTATTACGACTCTTTGGGCACTAACCTAACAAAAGGCTTGTGGTGCTTTAATTTTTCTCCTATATACTTTTATTTTTTCTCCATCCCATATTTGTGTATGCTCCCTACCTTTTAGATGTTTAGATGTTTCTTAGTTCCATTGTATTAAATCAGCATAATTTGGGTTTAAACTCTCAGAATCTTCTTATGCTCTGAATATGATAATATAGAACTTTCATAGAACTTACATGATAATGTATGTGAATAAGTAGATTAATTAAAAAACATTTTTTCCTTGGAATAGTCACAAAAAGGAAAAGAGTGAAATACAGCAAGCAAATCCACTACAGTTCCCTCTCCTAGCCCCATTCCTTACTTCAGCAAAGCATTAAGGAAATCATCTTATACAATGGAACTGGAAAATGATTAAGGTTATCTGTGAATTTCTATACAATTTATACCATACATCTCACTAAAATATTTCTGAAACCAAAGCTTAATTTACCCCAGGAGAGACACTGCTGCAAAAGGCTTAATGGGTATCTGTGGATATAAGAAACATTGCCAATCACCCCTTGGTACAAAATAAATAGTGTAAATTATGCAGTTTGAAGTGAAAAAAATGTTTTGCTTGGTAGGGCTATGATGAAGTTGTGGACCACTTAATCAAGAAAGTTCTTGTCAATATATATCTGACTATATTTAATTCAGGATACTTTTAGAGTGGTTTTCTTTCCCAAGTGGGTCATGCACAGAATCTCTGAATGAAATCTTGAGCAAACTCAGATCAAAAAAGGGAAAAAAAAAATCATGTTAGCTTCAAAACAAGGGCAATAAAAGTTCATTTGAATTAGGCAATATAAAGCTGCCTCCTGAAGACAGTAGCTAGTACTCCCTCAGAAGATGTTAACCCCTGAATCTTCTAGTTTTAATCTTCAAATCTGGGGAAAGGGAACAGGAAGAGAAAGCATAAAGAAAAATAAAAAAGTATTAATTGCTCTGCAGTTGACATGCACAGAATGGGGTGCTGAAGAAGGCTGATAGAGTACATCAGCTTTCAAGTGGATTTAAACACCTTACTGCTTCGGATGTTTTTAAACAGAAAAATGAGAGCAAAGTCTGTGGGTATTGACATTCTGTTTGGCAAGGGACAGTGATATAACTGCTGCCATCTCATAGCAAAACATTGGCATGAGAATTTGGATAATGCTTTAATAAATTGGCATGGATATTAGTCATTATTTTTACTGTCAGTGTCATGCAGTTCATAATGTACAGCTGTAAATGAGGACTGAGGTAAATGTTCTGGCTACTATATATTGGAGAATAACAGAGAATTTCACTGGACTGGAGTATGACTTTTAAAGTATCCATTCTGTGAACTTATGGATAGGAACAAGATTAATGAGCAAATATTAAATAAGTAGACTCTTGGAGAATTTTACTGGTCCCTGATGAAACAGTTAACAAAAGAAATTAACTATTTTCATGTGTTAATACCTTAATCTCTTTGTTTCTCTGAAGTACATGCAGGTATAAAACTTGCCTTTCACTAGCACAAGCTTTAGATTAGCTAAAAATGAAATAGACCTCAGGTACCAGTGCTTGAAAATGCTGTCCCTACTCAATCTAGTTTTGTTGAGAAAACCCTTGTTCAGATGCATTCCTCAGCGTACAAAAGCATTTATATTACTAAGCCTGCAGAGAAACATGCTTTGTTAAATGATATTTACAACTGCTTCAATTTAACAGATTTTTATATATATGGCTCATGTTTGCTCAGAGACAGAAGTAGGAAACTTCTGAAATTTTCAAACTTTAATACTTAGAAAAATCTCAAGCACAAAAAAAAAAAAAGTTTAAAAACTCACAAACACATTGGTTTAATGACACGTGAGCTCCAGTGGCTTGGAATTTAGACTTTATATCCAAATCAATTAAGTTCCTTTGTCTAACAGCATTCACCTGATGCATTCCAGCAAAAAAATCTGTTTTGATATGGGAATCTTCATAACACTTAAAACTGACTTCATGTACACACCATGGCATTTTACCAATCTTTGTATTGGAACTGAGTACTAGGACGCAGTAAAATGGAGTGAAATTTTTAATTTCAGCTCCTATGTTTGGAAGGAGACTCAGTGCTCATAACTCCAGATGAAGTGAAAGGAACATGTAGATCTTTAACATACATAAAATTCAGAGCAGAGGAGGACTTATAATAGCTGATGGCCGTGAGGATGGAAGGGAACAGTGCTGTCATTCTGACCCTACAACTGCAAGTAGGTTTAGAGACAGAGGTGAGTAGGAAATACATTTTCACTGTTCTGTATCACTGATATTTCAAAACATTTCCCTCTTTCCATCATGCTAAATGTTAAGATTGTGTGGAGATATAATGTTTTAAAAGAGAGGAAGAGGCAGATCTGGTTCAGAACTGTTTGCACGTTCAGTGGAGGTGTGGGAACCAGTGAGCTGCCTGCCTGGATCACAGCAGAAACCAGAGCACAGTCTCTCCTCGCCTGCATAAATGTTCTCAGCAACAGATAGAGGATGAGAAAAAAGTCTCAACCCAGACATACTGTCTCTCCCTTTTCCATACTTTAATCTTGAATTTCTGAAAGTTTTTAATGAATAAAAGCTTTCTTCAGAAATATAGTCCTCTCAAAATATCATAAAATGGTGGTGGAGGGTG
>NW_010316802.1:0-3522 GCF_000700745.2 Antrostomus carolinensis | reverse complement strand
GGATGATCTTTAAGGTCCTTTCTAACCCAAAGCAGTCTGTGATGCTATGATTCTATATTTCCATGTTCACCAAAGCCACCTGACTGAATAGTCAAAAAAGCAAAAGCATTTACCTAATCAAAGAGTTTCAGCCTGGGAGGTGATTGTCTAGGCCTGGGCCCATGGGCAAGGGTTCTGGGTGGAGGCCCCAGATGAGATATAAGTGCACTTAAATGCATTTTTGGTGCACTCACGACCCTGCCTTTCAGCTGAAACTGCCAGCAGAAAACTATACAGGTTGGCTATTTTGCCAACGTGTTCTCCACTCCCAGGGAGTTGGAGTGAGTCAGTGAAGTCACTAGCTTGAGATCAGCTAGGTGCTTCACTGAAGTTATAGGAAGCAAATATTAAATGGCTAGAGTTTCCATTCACTCCAACCTGGGGCAGATGTGAAATAGCACCCTATTCCTTCTCCCCATGGGCCATATCTCTAAGTCTCTGCCCTGTCCCCTTGCTGATTCAGGAAGGCACCCAGAATCTTGCTAGGTCAGCTTATGCAAGAAGGTGGCACCTGGTGCGGGATTGTATTTTTTTAAAAAATTATATTAACACAGCTTTACCCTGCTGGTTAGTTTCTCTGTCTGGACAGGTGGAGAAATGTGGAACCTGCTACACCAGTGTAGCCCCAGAGGAGATACACTGGTCATGAATGGACGCAGTTATCTATCCTAGTGTTCAGGTAAATGGGTGGGGAGGCAATGAGACTGCACTGCTTATGCCAGAAGGCATGTTCCTAAGCACACAGCCTTGCAAAGCCTGAGTCTGTCTAGTTCTTCAGCACCCCGTAGATAATGTTCTGGAGGGGGTTTGATCTTCTCTGTTGCCCAGTAAATATGTTGTTGTTATTGCTAGAGGCAAGCCACAGGCCTTGTACTAATTTAACAGCTCAGGACTCACCAGTAACTGTCTTGAGCAACCACTGGTCTCTTTTAGATATAACTTCAGAAATTTATACGGGTCAGGAAAGAGTTGGGAGGGCTGTCTCCTATAGCTTAACACTGGTTCTGCATATTTATCAGATATGTTAGAGGTCTAACATTACTAAGTAGTCATCATGTAACTGACCCATGGGCCAGCAAGAAACAAGTTGTTTTTAAGATGTATAAAAATAACTCCGAGGGGACCTAAGATTAAGGAGGAAGGAAGAACTCCCCTCTCCTTCCCTCTGTTGAATTCCTCCCAGCAAACAACTGAGGATATTGATGGCAAATCATCTCTTCTAAGAAAAAACTGGCATGACTGAACATCAGGACCCAACACTGAGGAAATGGTTAGATACTGGAGAACCTGTGGATATAAATTTTAACTATAACATTATTGGGATTTAGCAATGATTGAATAATTTCTATTATATATGTTAGTATCAATGTATCTGGGTTAATATTTTTCCTGTATAGTAATCACTCAGCCAAGGCACTAATGAGACTAACAAGAAATTCTTTACTCTGTGTATAAGGCATATACAGAGTAAGCCTATACAGCTTTCATTTGGTGCAACCCAGTGACAGCAGGTGTAGAATGGCATGAGTGTCACTGGTTCCACCTCTGCCAGTGGGGTATAACAAAGCCCTAAGCTCTTAGAGATAACTGAAGGTCTTTACTTCCTTGAGATGCAAGAGTTCCTCTTAAAATTGAGCTGTGGAAACCTAATAGCTTGTGGCTAGACCTAGTCATCTGAAGTCTACGTATTATCTAATTAAAAAATGATTTGGATTGTTCTTCTACAACACCAGGCATGTTAGTGCTAGTAAAGCAGTTTCCCAACAATTCAGTCATTCATAGGCAGAAGGATATAGAAAGGCTTAACTGGAATTATGTCTTCAATGTACATTTCCTAACATGTCTGTTGGGGTTATGGTGTGACTAGCAGCTATTCAGTTTCCTCATTCCTGTCATGTTTTTCTGGCTCACCTTACTGCTGGGCTATATATCTGTGCATCACTTGTGGATGCAGATTCCTCCTGAGACTGTAGGACAGAATAGCTGGTATGTATCTCAATAGCTCATATCTGTTAACCATTTCAAATGTGGCTTCTAATCTAAAAAGTGCTTACCTTTCTTCTTTTTTCAGTACTCTTTAAAGAGAGGTCTATCAGATGGATTCCACAGCAGCCTATGCCTCTCTGGTGAAAGATGTTAATTCATTTGAGTTCACAACAAGCTATCATCCATGTGAGCTGTTGCTCATTGGAGATGAAACCTTCCCAGTGCTGGTGAGCACCAATGGGCAAGTGCTGATTGCAGCATCTTGTTATGGGAAGGGCCGGATGGTGGTTGTTTCCCATGAGGGAATCTTGAAGGACTCCAAGTTTTCCCAGTTCCTCAGAAATGCTGTGAAGTGGCTCAAACCCTCCCCCGAGGCCCTGGTTGGGGTCCATCCTCATTTGGATTCCCTCTCCCAGCTGCTGCTCAGGGCTGGCACCAAAGTGCAGGCTGGGGCAGAGCTCAGCTCTTCCCTGGGGGTCTACTGCATGGATGCCTACAGCACACAAGCAAAAGACCTGGTTGGCTTTGTAAAGGCGGGTGGAGGGCTGCTCATTGGAGGCCAAGCGTGGTACTGGGCCAGTCGACATGGCAAGGAGAAGGTGCTGTTTGAATTCCCTGGGAACCAGGTGACCAGCGTGGCTGGTGTGTACTTCACAGGCAGCGTGGCAGAGATTGGCACTTTCTCAACGTCCAAAGAAATGCCGAGGATTCCTCTGATCACCCAGTGAGTATTTTAATATTTGTTTGCACTGTCTTTAGACTGTATATAGTGTTAATTCTGCCTTGAGTTTTCTGTTATTGGCCTGCTGGAACAAAAAAGATCTGTTCTCCCTGTCCCCCAAAGGAAATGACCCTGAATGGATACAGATGTGCAGGAGGTGAAGGTGCTTTTACAGGTTATTGAGAAAATACCAAAGAGATTGGTTTATGTGCTCCATCTTAAAATGTTCAACAGTTGGTTCTTTCAAGAGAAAGAAACTTTTGGTTGTGTCTGCTCTGCAGTCCTACAGCACATTTAGCCTTTTTTTTTCCCCCTATGTCAATAGCACAGCTATGGGGCCACTTCCTGTGGTATTGAAATCCTTCCTGGGGCAAGACATGGGAAAGACAAAAGATGACCTTTATCTTTCCTGGTTATCTCCTGCAGTGTGGTGTAAACTTTGAGGCATTTGTAACGGAGTTCTTTGTTATAGGGTGTTGCTGCACTTTAGGTTGCACTTCAAAGTCCCTGGGAAGCATGGGGTAGATACTATATGGATCCATATAGGTTGGATATTGTCCACACAGGGTCCATGATCTAGCTGTGCATGCCCCACTAGACTGTGTATTGTGTAGATGCCTGCTGGTGGAGGCAACATAGCATCATAGGTGATCCTTTCCTGCCCAGAGCTGCAAATAAAATAGAATAGAACAGAATAGTTCCATCTGGAAGAGATCATCTAGTCCCACTGCCTGATCACTTCAGAGCTCACCAAAAGTTAAAGCATGTTGTTAAGG
>NW_010316801.1:0-3313 GCF_000700745.2 Antrostomus carolinensis | reverse complement strand
CTGCTGATGGCAGGGGATTGGAACTGGATGAACTTTAAGTTTCCTTCCAACCCAAACTGATCTATGATTCTGTGATTCATTCTGTGAGGTCTGGCTTGCTGCTGCCGTGAGGGGTGAGCTGGGGCTTTGATGACCATGACCTGGGGACAGCACTGTGCCGTTCGGAGAGCTTGGTCGAGCTCCTGGCTTGAATGAGAAGTGTTGTTCTTGGCAGCGAAGGTGCTATGTGTCTGTCAGGAGGGAAGGCAGCGCACATGGTTGTTGCAGAGTCCTGAAGCCCTACGCTGGCACATTTCTCTGACGGTCTGAGCCCCTCGCTCGAGCCAGCAGCGGGAGGGCAGGAGCGGTGTCCCTGTGTGCCTACCTGGTGTTTTGCTGGTGTGATTTGGAAAACTGAGCAGATGCAAAAAGCGAGACGTGCGAGTCCCAGTGGGCACCAGCTGACCCATTCCACTGGCCACTGGCCCTGCGCATCAGACACCTCTTCTCTGTCTTTGCTTGGTGTGGTCTCGCGAGAGGGGTGTGAGGTCTGTGCCCTACAAAAGGGACAGGGCAGGAGGGGGATGCATTTGTCTCAGGCATCCTGGGTTGCAGTGCTGGTGCAGGGCTCATCCCAGCCCGTGGGACCTCCCTGAGATTCCCACACTGGCACCCCAGCACCAGGCTGTGCCTGGGAATGGTCTGGTTCCCCACTGTACATCCGTCTTTGCTTGCCACTTTGGGATAAAATTCCAGGTAAATCTCAAAGAGAAGGTTGCTGTACACATGTCAGGTGGGTTGACCTTTCAGTGGATTATGCTCAGGCATCTTTGGTAGGAGAAGCGTGGGGTGAAGCTGGTGATGGTCTGCCTCCTGCCACACTACATAAATTGTTTGAAAATGGTATCAAAACTCTCCTGCACCCCTTTTTCCTCCATCTGCCCACCCCCTCCCCTGCCCTGGGGGCTGATATTCAGAAATAGAGCTTTTGCAGTGGAGGTGAGTGTGAAAATTCTCACAGCACAGAGACCTCATTTGCTCTCTGCAGCAAAAGCTGGTCAGGGAAGGACCATGCAGGCCCCTCTGCCCATCACAGGGGTTGTACTGCTGCCCATGAGCACACAGAGACCACCCCTCTCCTTGCTGCTGGGCTCTGTGCCTGCTGGATGTCCAGACCCAGCCCCCTGCCCAGCTCCTGTCCACCCAAGCTGAGCGGGATGGGGCAGGGTGAGCACACATCTTCCCTCTCTTTTTGGTTTGTCCTTCTTGGTCTCTCCTTTTATATATTCCTGGTTTCACGTGTCTGTGTTTTCTCTCCTCCATGCTATGGCAGTGGTGCTCCATGCTGATGAGACAGTGCGTGGTACAACCGCAGGCAGTCATTTTTCAGGTAATTTCTAGGGTCCTGAATACCCGATCTTGCTTTTTCACCTCCCGAGCAGCAGATCCAGCTTCCCGCCTGTGTGGGAAGCGACCCTTGGCCCTGCCTGGCCATCCCAGGCTGCTCCTCACTGGCGGCAGTGCCAGCAGTCGCTCCCTCCCGGGCGCCAGGCCCAGCTCGCCAGTGAGGGAGCCAAATCTGAGACCCCTGAGCTGCTTCTGCTGCCCCTGCGAGTCTCCTGGGGGGTTGGCAGGATGGGGCTGTGAGGTGAGGGTCTGCTCCGGGAGCACTGCCATCCCTCTCTGGACAGGGTGTCTGGAAGGACGAGCTCTGCCTGGGTGCTGGGATCAGCAATGGTGGTCAGTGTGCGGTCAGTGCAGCTGCTGGTGGCCCGTCGCTGGTGGTTCCAAAGGGGTATGTGAGCACAGTTTTGACATGGGAACAGAGAAGCGGATGGAAAATCCCTGAAATCCCACTATTCTTACCTCTGGGAAAGGTTACTAGATCATCGCAAATGGGGTGCAACTCAAAAGTGGGGGGACTAAAAGCGGGGAGGGACTCCCCCAGTCTTCATTCTCAGGCTCTCCTGGACCCTGTAGCAGTGCTGCCCAGCCGGGGACGCTCCCTCCATACTGTGCTGGGTAGCCGTAGCTCTTCCCATCCCTCCAATCTGGTGGTTCAGGGCCGTGTCACGGCACATCACTTCATCTCCCCGCGGCGGAGTGACGTGGATGAACACAGGATACCACCATCCTGGCGCCCAGTGGGATGTGCTACCCCCTGAACAGCTGCTTCTGACCCTGAAGCTGATCAGCCCTCTGAGGCTGAAGGGCCAAGCTCATGGTTCATTGACATGGTGCTTCTAGATTGATACAGTCAAGCGATGAGACCAGGTCCTGCTCCCTCCTAGGTCTGTTCCTTGGAGCCTGGGAGGGAAGCAAGCTGTGGTGGTTGGACACCTGCAGCCTGCTACAGACACCCATGTCTGGGTTCTGCAGGCAGGGGCTTGGACTGGTCCCGGTTGGGTTTGTGTGAGGAGTGGCAGCCCCCAAATCCACTTTGGGCTTTGGACGTGCGCCTCCTGCCCCAGCCCTGTGACCTGGCCTGTGGCACAGCTGGATGCTTCCTCCCAGGCTACAAGTGGCCAAATCCCCACTCATCATCTGGAAGCCATGTTCATGCCATGCCCTTGGGGACCGGTGGATCGGCATGCCGTGGGACAGCACGAACAGATTTTTCTAGTCTGGATATGATGCTGTTGTGGCTTTCCTAGAGCAGCTGGGGTGAAATAAGGAGTCCTTCCTGGGGAGCAGTGTGTGCTCTTCTTCAGACATGGGACATACCAAACAGCAGCGCACAAGGACAGCTCCTTCCTCTGCTGCACTGCCAGTCCATCCCACACTACTTGTGCATCACCAGCTGCCCGGGACATCTCTGCAGGGCTGCATCCATGCTGTTGTTCCTCCAGTGTCTGGTCAGATCAGGGCTTGGGGGAGTGAAAAACTCCCCAAAGCGATGCCACTGCACATGCATGTGCCTAGCGCAGGGGGAAGGTGGGGTTGTAAACACAGGACAGTGTGGAGGGGCATGGGAAGGCTGAAAAGCACATCTTGGTAGGACTTGGAATGAGAAGAAGGAGCTTTGGTTGCACTTGTAGGAGGGAGAAAGGCTGGGAGTGTGGCTGGGATCCTCTGCAGAGGAGGGATGTTCCAGGGACTGTCCTCCCCAGGGTGTGGGGCTGAAGCAGAGGTGTGGGTGTGCATGGCTTAGGGCAGTGGTGGTAGAAGAAAGGGGCTGGGTGCTTGAAGGCAGGGAAATGTGACGACATGGAGGGTGTCAAAAGAGGAATAAGATTAAAGGGTTGAGGAACAGGACAAGTTTAGTGCAAAGATCACAGAATCCCAGAATCCTGGAATTGCCTGGTTTGGAAAAGATCTTTAAGATCATCAAGTC
>NW_010316800.1:0-2076 GCF_000700745.2 Antrostomus carolinensis | reverse complement strand
AAGAAGAGGGAAAAGAAAAGAAGAGGGAAAAAAGAGGGAAGACGGAAAGGAAAAGAAGAGGGAAGAGCCAAGAGGGACGAGGGAAGAAAAGGGAAAAGAAAATATTTTTTTTTTTTCCCAACAAGCACCAGTTTCTCTGGGAAAATCCAGCCCGTGTAGCTCTGAGTTCCAGTTCCACCAGCAGCTAACAGCTTGGCCCAGGCCTTGTGTCAGACGTTAAACAAAAAAATATTACTTAACAATTAGATACAGGAGGAACATGTGTCCCCTGGATCTCCTTCCACTGTGACACGGGGATTCCAGACTTGCTTCATGATACCAGTTTATAGAATCCCAGAATCCCAGACTGGTTTGGGTTGGAAGGGACCTTCAAGCTCATCCAGTCCCACCCCCCCTGCCAGCAGCAGGGACACCTTCCACTAGACCAGGTTGCTCAAAGCCTCATCCAGCCTGGCCTTCAACACTTCCAGGGAGGAGCAGCCACAGCTTCCTTGGGCAACCTGTTCCAGTGTCTGACCACCCTCACAGTGAAGAACTTCTTCCTAATATCTCATCTAAACCTCCCCTCTTTCAGCTTAAACCCATTTCCCCTTGTTTTGTCATTAACGGCCCTTAGGAAAAGTCCTTCCCCAGCTTTCTTGTAGCTTCTTTTCTTTTTACTATAAACTTTTCACTGTTTTCCCCCCAAAGACAGACCCCAGCTGGGATCCCAGCTCCCCCTTATCCTACCTGACCACATCCACCATGCGCCGGGCGATTCCTTTCCTGCGCCTCAGCCCGAACACCCAGATCCTGCTGATGCCGCAGGCGGCGGGATGCGGCTGGGTGGAGCAGCGCCAAGCCCGCTGGTGCTGCAGGCTGTCCTGCTCAGGGGACAGCGTGGCTCCCGGCTCAGACAGCACCCGGAAAGCCTGCAGGGATGAGAAGAGGAATCAAACAGTTCCATCCTGATGGGATACAGAGCCAGGGATCTTCCCACGCTCCCAGCTCTGCCTTCTGAGCTCTGACAGGGCAGATCACGGCGTAAATCAGCACCCAAAGCAGGGGCAGGTGGATGCTCTCTGCAGTGTCAGCCGTGTAAAACCAACTAACTCCTGCCAGCAACATCTCACCCTGACAGAAGCACCAGCTCTTCATACAATCACAGAACCCTGAGAGCTGGAAGGGACCCACCAGGATGCTGGAGTCCAACTCCTGTCCCTGCACAGGACAAGCCCAACATTCACACCATGTCCCTCAGGGCCTTGGCCAAATGCTGCTGGAATCTTGTCAGGCTTGGTGCCATCAGCACCTCCCTGGGGAGCCTGTTCCAGTGCTCCACCACCCTCTGCCTCAAGAACCTTTTCCTCATGGCCAACCTCACCCTCCCCTGCCACATCTTCCTGCCATTCCCTCTGCTCCTGGCATTGGTTGGTGGCCAGAGAGAAGAGATCAGCGCCTGCCCCTCCTCTGCCCCTTGGCAGGAAGTTCAAGAATGTGGAAAATTAATTTTCCTTAATTTCTTTTTTTTTTAATTTATTTTATTTTGGGTGGTTTTTTGTTTATTTGCTTTTTATTTACCCCCCCCTCCACTCCTGTGTGCTCAGCCAGGATTTCCACTACACACCCTTACACAAACATCCCCAGTTATCATCTTGCAGCTTCATCCCCTCCCCATACAATTAAGAACATGTACCTGTTTAATTGATTCAGCCACTAAGCAGCCCACCACCATCTTCTCATTCGACACAAACAAGTACATTTTAGTCTTGGCTGGGCAGCCCAAGGAAACTTGATTAAATCCCAGTTCATTATCTACAATTTCTCGTACATCTTCTGCCTAAGAAAACAAAAATGGAACTGTGTGTTAGGAACCAGCAGGCGTGTTCTTTGGTGTGAAACCTGTCAGAAAGGGGACTCCTGCCTTCAAGTGACCCTGGGATTACACAAGATCAGGCTCTAAATGTGTAGAGAACATTAAAGAACAGGCTCCCAATCCTGTCTTCATCCCTCTACACCTCTTGCAGAGCTCACCTGCCTCCCAGCCCAGTCCCTGGGACAGAAAGAATCAGGTTGTGTTGATATCAGAATCCCAGA
>NW_010316799.1:0-10140 GCF_000700745.2 Antrostomus carolinensis | reverse complement strand
ATTCTGTGATTCTGTGATTCTGTGATTAATGAAAGATTAAATTTTATCAGAAAACTAGATTTGAATACTCATAACCATTGGTCGGGTTGCTACAGAACCCAGTAAAAACTGAATTCGCAAATTTTATACTCAACCAAAACCTTACCTCTCCCAAACACTGAGACATTCTGTTTCCAGTATTTTTGGCTATGAAATACTGTTGTTTTAAAGATACTCATGCACTTTCTACTAGAAAAACTTGGTAAATGTCAGGTCAAATGCTTTGACCAACATTTTTTGATAGAAGCCTCCACTCAAAACAATGACAACTATAAAAGTAAAATGCAAAATTCCCATCAACTCCCTTACTTTCTAATGTCCATGCTAGATCAAATGTAAATGAGAACTGTAATTCTTCTTAATTGATTATACAGAGGATCCAACTCATAATCCACCAAAGACTCATAGTATTCATACTACATGTATGCTGTCATTATTACAAATTAACAATGCAATTAAATACATATTTCTGAATATCTTTCAAATCCAGTGAACTATAAACCATTCAGTGGTCCACTCCTTGCCCTTAAGCTGAGGATTAAACAGACAGAAACCTCATGGATTTCAGTAAGAAAAGGCGTAACACTATGTGAGAGCAGACAAACCCCATGCATCAATACAGGCGGGTAACCAGCTAGCAGAGTAGCATGAGAAACCAGTGAAGATTGTTGCAATTGCCAGGCTGAATATAAGGCAACAATATATATTTTATATCTATATATAAACAACAAGTTTATATATATATATAAAAAGCGAACTCTTTACCAATACTTCTCAAAAAGTGGTAAAAAAATACAGTATAAAAACACAGCCTCCAGTATAAGACTCGCAGTTACAGCAGCAATTTCTAGAACATCAAATCCAAGATGAGCTACTGCAGGAAGTGGTAAGAAAGTGAAGTACGGTCCAACTGAGCAATGTGCTCTCATCACAGCTCATCCAACTCTGTAATGTGCTATGCTATGGCTGTGTCCTGCGGATCAAAGGAATATATTATTGCCCTGTACTCAGAACTGGTGAGGGAATGCATGACATATTGTGCCTGGTTTTGCCATGTCCTCCTCACTGTCATGGTCAAGGGGGATACTGAGAAACTGAAGGGGACCTGTTAGGCAGCTGCTAAGATGGTCAGGGGCCTAGAGAAGATGAAATGTGAGAAGCTGAGGGAAATGAGCTCATTTGGACTGATAAAAAGCAGACTAAGGGATGTTCTAGTTGCAGACTACAACTACTTGAAGGACAGTTACAGACATTGGAGCCAAACTCTCAATCTCTTCTCAGAACTGCTACACTATAGCAAGTGGCAGAGGTTTAACCTTGGGAGACTCAGATTGGATGTGAGAAACAGCTTTTCCACAATGCAGTGCTGCAAGTAAGGGGCTACCTTCAGTACCTCCCTCCACAGAGTCTTTCAAGATGCAGCTGGACAGAGTCTGACCTAGTGTCAGAGGTAGTCCCCCTTCAAGCACGAAGTTGAACTACATGACCTCCAAAAATGCCCACATTCTAATCAAAATTTCTATGATTCTATAAAAGGAATTTTTACACCAGTTTCCTCTTCCATAAAAATTCAACTAGATAAATAGCGAACAATGACATAATTAAAACCAACATGCAAGCTATCTACTTTGCGATTCAGCTATTCATGCTCTGAACAATTTCTCTTTTTGTATAGCACATAAACCATGTCAGGAAACACATTATGCTCTCCTAGTGAGACTTCTCAATGCCATCTGGAGAAATTGAGTTTTTTATGACTATGTAAAGTCCCAGTTTCAACATATCATTTATGTCAATGAATTTTTTTAATGTATATTACTGACCCAGTTCTGTCAAATAAAACAAATTTGTTTATTACATAAATTCTTAAAAGAAACATCTGATACCATCCCAATATTATTTTCCCCTTGCAAATTGGTAAATTATACTATTTACATATTATGTTTAATGAAGGAAAATCTGTAGCTGCTTTTAGTGGGTAACCTACATGCTACATTTCTACACAAATCCAAGCTGGACTAGGCAAAAGTATTCACTTTGAATATTGAAATATGTGACTGAGTAACAGGTTCACTTTTAGAGACGATCTATGGTGTGGTTCAACTGTGTCTGTAAACGTGGGAAAATACTTCAACGCATGAAAAAACAAACAAGGAACAAAAACCCCTAACAAATTAATGACATTTCTAGCTGTCCTGGTTTTGCTAGGATAGAGTTAATTTTCTTTTTAGTAATTAGAAAAGTAGTATTTTACTTTCAGTGTTTCAGTTCAGACATATCATGAGAAGAACATTGATAAAATACCAATGTTTTTAGTTACTGCAGCTCAAGGCCACAGTGTATGTCTGTTTCACAGCTGCACCAGGACTGGGAGGGGGAAGCGCAGTGAGGAGCAAAACCCAAAACTGGCATCTGGTTGTGCCAATGAAATATTCCATATCATATCACATCATGTCAGTATATTAACCAGGGTTGACCGGAAGACGGGACACATTCTCTCGGGGATCGCTCGGGCTCACTCTTCCGGGGTTTCGGTTCGGGACCGTCTCGGCTGCGGGATCATTAGCTGGCACAGGCTGGGAATTGGTCAGTGGGCGGTGAGCACTGTGTATCACTCATTTGTATAGTCTGTTATCACTGTTGTTATCATTATCATTTTCTTTTAATTAGCAAATAGTTTTTATCTCAACCCGTGAGTCCTTGCCCTTCTTTCCAAATTCTCTCCCCTACTCCCTGGGTGAGGGGGAGGGTGATAGAGCAGGCTGTGTTTGGCTGCAAGCTGCAAGCAAAAGGGTGAATCCACCCAAACCACCACACTAGCCCTTATTTTAATGTGTACTAGATCTTCCAAAGGCATAACTGCAGTCATTTAAGCAATTGCTGGACAAAAGATATATATTTTTAACCTCTTTTTTTGTGTTACATACACAAATAAAATAACCCCTGTCTGCTTGTGTTTTGCAACTAATGTGCAGTTATATCCAATGAATGAAAAGAATGGGTTCTCTACAAAGTTCTTCATGTTAGTTTCCTTTCCTTTGGCCACATACAATGCGAACAATCCACAAGTAGAGACTGTATGGATAGGTGAACATGGAAAGCTTAGAGGAAGGTTAAGGGTTTGAGTTAATGAACACATTTATAGCTAGTATATTTGGTCCCAATGTTGCTGTTGTACCTCTGTTACATGCCTACTCTCATTTGCTTAATAGACACATTGAACTCATTAGTTTCGCATATGTGTAAGAAAGCTAGATTGAAACTGACAATAGTATGAAGATCTTTCTAGTACAGGTGTTAATTTCATTCAACTATGAAGAAACCCACTGGAACAGACAATCTCAGCTTCATGTAAATCAAATCACAGCTATGCAGCTGATTCTAGGAAAAGGATGGTTTACACAGTGCATTCCTGTGAAGAGCTGTTGGAAATATAAGGGTGGAGGGCTTTTGGCAGCAGGACTGTTTAATGTTGTCATGACAAGACACTGAGTCTCAGATGAGACAGTGAAGGGTGGTATCTGCACAAATAAGCTGGCACAGAATACATCCTAAGGAGAGCTGAATTCACAGCATGAGCTCGTCTGCATTGGATTTATGTAAGCTACTGAAGTGCAACTTAGATTCACAGAGTGGATTCAGCACACAGACAATACTCACAGAAATGCAAAAGTCAGGAAGATCTTAAACTGTAGGCACTAAGCACTTGGGAGATCTATGAAGTGTTATTGACCTTTTTACATCAGCACAGGGTACAGGAGAGAGCTGCCTGCTACAGTTCTATGTAAACAACGGAGAGTGCAGTTCTCCCATCACTCCAAGTGCCAGGTGTCAGAGAGCAATGCACCCCAGACAGAAAGGGAGACCTTCAGGTTTAGAAGCGTTGAATATCCAAGACATTGATAATCCTGGGAGGTGATCTGCATATGGGAACAGACATTTTTGCAGGGCATGTAGTGATAGAACAAGGGGAAATGGTTTTAAACTAAAAGAAGGTAGATTTGGACTAGATATAAAGAATAAATGTTTTATAATGGGGATGGTGAAACACTGGAACAGGTTGCCCAGGGAGTTAGTAGAAGTCCCATCTCTGGAAACATTTAAGGTCAGGCTGGATGGGGCTCTGAGCAACCTGATCTAGTTGAAGATATCCCTGCTCATTGCAGGGGGGTTGGACTAGATGGCCTTTAAAGGTCCCTTCCAACCCAAAACATTTTGTGATTCTATGATATTCACAGTCTTTGCTCCCTATTCTATAGGCGCAAAGGTATCTCTACCACTTCAACTATCCCTCATCAAAAATTTAAACCCCACAATACTTTCCATGGTATGACAGTAGAACCATGAGAACAGGAAAAGAAAGGACTCTTCCAAGCAATGCGTTGCTTGAGTTACTTTTACTGAAGGTGGCTCTCAGGTAAAACATAATGTAGTAATGTAGTGGATAAGATGGTATGCCTGTGTGTTGTGAATATACTGTCACATATGAAAAACCCTTGACAGTGAAGTATGAATGCAAAGTGATCAGCATACACAACCACAGAGCATGTAGATTTTCACATCCATATGGTCTGTAGTGAGAGCTAGGCTATCTTCCCTTTTTGACTTCCATTTCTTCCTGTATTTGGCATCATGTGTATAATAACTGAGAACTGGCAGAGCCACATGAATATGAATCCTAGCTGGAATGGTTTTTCATAATTTTCTCACACACCATCCAAGAGTCTTTTGAGAGAGAATGGCCTCCATTCACAAACAAGGAAGGGGCCATTGTCATCAGCATAACAGGGAGTAGAGTTGCAGTTCTGTCTGGCCATAATTGCTACAGAAATTGTATGAGACAGACAATGGCCATTGCTGCTTAAATGATGGTCCAGTGTGACTCAGCAGAGTCAACTGGCTGCTTTAATTTATCCCACTAGATGTCTCCTGCCAAAAGAGTGGCCCTGTCGTGCCTGTTCTCCAGTTCCAGTGTAACTGTTCCCCTGCCCAGCCCAGGGCTGTTTTCTACTTTTATTCCCCTCTTTTCATAATGCGAGGTGGCCACAGCACTTAGTTTGACAGTTCTCTGGAGTAAACAGAATAGGAGTTACTTCCCTCTGTTTTGGAAAACAATAACACTGTTTGTTTAAGTAGTGCTCCTCAAGGCTTAATAAAAATAGTTTTAATGCATTTCCCTGGAGGGAGTGAATTCCTTTTCTCATTACTATTTGCCCATTCTCTACATGGTAGACAAAGGTGAGGGAGTGCAAGTACTTGTTTCTGCCAGCTGATATGTACATAGCAGCATCAATCATGTGCTTCTTGGCTGAGTCAACAGATACCCAGGGCTCCTAAACATCAGCTTAAGTTCAAGTCTTGAGGCACATGGTTAGAGTCATATGAAGCATTTTCACTGTTGTTCTTCAGCTCATACCCTGTTAATGTTTAAGTAAATATAAATCAAACACTTCAAGCAATATCAAAATTCATTTGAAAATAATATTCTGAAAGACACAGTGTGTATTTTCTGCACAAACCCTACAAAAACTCTAAGTACTTCAGCACTTGGAAACATTTTTCAAAACACCATGTGCATTTCAGTGAGGATGTTCCTGGAAATCAAGTGTTGTGAGCATGTTGAGTCTGCTTCTCCATTCTATTTGATATTTTCATATTTGCCAGTCAGTAGTGTAATTTCATTATTCTGAAAAGTATTGGAGTAGTTTTTCAGATGAAGTTCTATAATGAAAGGTGTTTTTCCTTCCCATTGTACAATCTTTTTTCTGAGACTATGGGGTTTTAAAATGATGCATTAAGAGTAGAAAAATTTATTCTAGCCCTGTCATAAATCCCAGAGAGCATTTAAATTATTGAAGTATTTTGTATATTAATAAGTATAAACTTTTATTTAATGCTACGTATATTATTACAGTTTTAGTCTTATTCTGAGCTTGATTTATAAAACATCTATATGCTTCAGTACTTCCAAAACACGAAGCATTTGCAAAAGATGTTATCTTATATTTTTTGAAAAACTGTTAACCTAACTCTACAATAACACCTCTCATACCCAGGGTGGGATTGACCAGTTTCAGGTGGCTTAATCTAATCTAGTCACCTAAAGAATTAGGCTTTTTTAGAGGTTTTACTCTTTTGCTCAGGCATAGCATACAAATCCTTTACTCACACTTAAGCACCCTATACCATTATGGGCACAATGAGATAGATGTCCAGCCTTGCCTCCAGCTACCTCCAAATGGGCCCAAGTCTCCAGTAAGGACCTATGTCATATCTGTCAGACCCAAGAAAACCCCAGATAGCCCAGGGAGTCTCAGATGGCTTTAGATAAGTATGTATGAGCAACTGAATCAAGCCCTAGACATTTATATTGGAACAAGATGCACTAGAAATACCTTTTTATTTCACCTTATATGAATGGAATCAAGACACCTAGAGCTAGATTCAGTACCTGAGGAAACCCCATCAATGACACACATGACACAGGACATAAGGGATGCCTGTGTCCACTGAAGTGAAAGACGCCATGAGCCATGTTATTCTGTAGCATCTCCTATACCTCAAGAAAGATTTGTCTAGAGCACTTGTGTGAGACCAGCAAAAGAAGCTAGTGATTTGGGCACAGAAGAGGGTTCCAGCTGTGGCATTCCAGTTTCAGAGGGTGGCCTTTGTCCTTGAAGAACAGAGTTTAAGGTACAGGCTTTTCTTGATTTTTTCTTATAGACTAGCTCATGCTGTCATGAATACCAGCTCAGGTGCTAAAGACTTTCTTATTTATCATATAAGGACCTTGTTACCTAAGTCACTGTGTGAATAGTACTTCCAGAACCAGGCCTTTAGAACTGTCTATGATTCAATTATTTACACAATTGGGGCCATCAGGTTGCAAACCTGTGTATTTAGCAAACTGCTTTAGTCCTTCATGTGTGAAATGAAAATAACTTGCACTGTGAGAAACAGTACAATAAAAAGTGTGAGGAAATATGGTAACAAGTCTGTTCTAAGTAGCACAGATGAAATCTTTTGTTCCTTCTGAGTGCTAAAGAAGTCGATACCATAACAGCACATTTCTTTCATCATGTTAACCACAACCTGCAAAATAAAAAGAGAAGAGGGTGAAATCTTAAATAAGAAGTTAAATATAGCTATGTTTCTTTAGGCCTAAGCTGTGAACATAATATTTATATGCAAAAAGTCATTTATAAGGGGGAATTAGTACACAACTATTTAGAAGTAAATTAATTTCAGACTGGAGCTGCGTGGGTTTTACTCTGTCATTCATTTAAACTAAAATGTCCTAAGCGGTATGGTGTGAAATGAATAAATGCACTGTTAAGTATCCCGAGACACACTTCAATCTCACAATACATGCTTGGATACCCCAGAAATTAATACCAAAGAAACGCCTATAAAAAATATCAGTCCTGCTTCCTAGACAAGAGGAACCTTTATTGTGATGTAAACTCGAGTAACACTGTAAGTAGTTGTTCTAAGAAATGTCAACCTTAATGTATCAAAACTGTTTACTAATAAACAGTCTGCTATTTATGCATTTCCTTTTTCACACTTCATCTTTAATTGCTTATAGTGCTGTTGCAAGGTTTCTGGTTGGTGGCTCAGGGATAAAAATTACTTTCTTACCTACTGAAATGTGGTCAAAAAGCTAATGAAATCTTTGGATGTCTTAGCAGGGGAGCAATGAGTAGAAAAGCTATAGCAGTATTACATGTGCCAGAGGAGAATCTTTACTGGAATAAGTCACAGGACAGGGAGAGATCTTCTTGATTATGATCAAATTTGCTACAACCAACTATGTCATCCTCACTCATCTCAGAAACCAGACATGATCCACCTTAAAATTAGACATTTTCTCCTCTATACTGTTGGAAGGTGGCTCCAGGATATCACTAATTAGATATTTTCTTCCGATACCCACTCTAAATTCACTGAAGACCACTCAACCATTTGGTCTGAAAATTCTGTATGAAATTCTATTACTTACAATTCAAGACAATGTATAAACATTGGAGAAAAAAGAAAAACAATGAGATTGGCCAAAAGATTGAAATATGCTTTACAGTGCCAAGGTAGGATTGACTACAAAAAAATCCCATGTGGCCAGGTCACTTATAGACAGTTTTGTGGAGATCTAAGTTTCACTAGATGAATAATGGAGATGAATCTATTTAACTTATCAATGAGAAATGAGGAGAAGACTGTGTGAGGAGGGAGGTTTGAATGGGGAGGTTGCATGTGCTGTCCAGCTTCAGCTCAACAAGTCAGGGACAGATCGAGCCCTCAAAGAGGGGACACTATCCCAGGCCACAGAGAAGTGCTGGGTAGTTGTGGCATTTCTTCTGGCTAGGCAGACGCAGACCCAGATATTCACAGGTCAAAATGGGAAGGCATTGACAACTTTTCCCATAGGCTGTAGGCAACAGCCTCACAAGTTGCAGAAGCTCCAGCATAAGGAGGTACCTCAGGCACTGAGGTGGATCTGCAGGATATAAACTAGTTGCACTTAGATGCCTGCCCCCTTCCTAAAGGTGAGGAGGAGGCCGTGGGGGCCCTGAACATACATCTGAAAGAGCAGGCTTCTGTACTTTTTCCAGCACCACAATCCTCCTCCTGCTAGCACTGTTCCACCACACAAGGAAACTTCTTGTTCTGCCATTCCGTGACCTTTCCAAATGCCTTCCCAGACACAGATCCAGGACATGGAGGGCTCTTTTATGCCCCCTTTCAATTACTGTGAGTGCAGGAGAGAAGCCAGAGGCTCTGCCCACAGGAATACCCCAGGAATCCCATGTTCTCTTCCCCCTAGGACCTTGGGTTACATTCCTGGCTCATGGCTGGAAAAGGGCTGCATTTGTCCCCTTCCTGCTACTCATATGTAAGAAATGAAACTCTTGAGTTGGTTGCCAGTCAGGTTTTTCCAAGCTTTTTCAATTTTCCTTCAAACCGCACTGTCCCCTTATACCCGTTCTGCTTTCTTTGCCTGATGCCAGTCCAGGCAGGAACAGGAAGAGTCACTCCTCACTCAGTCATATGCAGATTTCTGACATATATATTTATATCTATGATTAATTCCAATTCCAAAGGAAATGGGCAGCCAATCAGAGGGTGCTCTGACCTCAAGGGGGTATGATATGTTAAAAAATTAACAGCAAACCAATCTCAAAGCAGTGTGAAAACAGGTGGGGAATGATATCATCGGAAATGGTGGACTCTGGGCATGAGGCAGGGGCGTCCTGTTTCAGGTAAACTGGAATGGGTGACTGGTCCTGCCAACCAGTCACAGGGTGAACATGAGGAACATGGCTTTGTCAAAAATGGTGGCTCCCTGCTGTAAATATCGTCACTGAAACAAAATGGTAACCCACATGTATCCAGTGGGAAAGACCTTCCTGCTCTGACATAATTCTGAGTAAAGCAGGACTCAGAATCACAAGCCTGTCTGTGAACATGTATGGTGTGACATATCACACAGTGGAGACCCCAGGGGCAAAAAGAGATGGCATTAGCAGAGCAAATGACCAGAAAATGGGTGGAACTTACAGGGCAAGTGAATGCTGCAGTAGCCATTGAAGCGGGGCTGCAGCTGAATACTTATTGTTGACCTGTGGTGGGTTGGCCCTGGCTAGAGGCCAGATGCCCACCAAAGCCCACTCTATCACTCCCCCTCCTCAACTGGGCAGGGGGAGAAAAATACAACGAAAAACTCATGGGTGGAGATAAGGACAGAAAGAGATCACTCACCAATTACTGGCACAAGCAAAATAGACTCAACTTGGGGGAAAAAATGAATTTTAATTTGTTACCAACCAGACAAGAGGATAACGAGAAATAAAATCAAATCTTAAAACACCTCCCCTCACCCCTCCCTTCTTCCCGGGCTTAACTTCTCTTATGATTTCCACCTCCTCCCCCCAGCGGCACAGGGGGACAGGGGACGGGGGTTGGGGTCAGTTCATGGTCAGTTCATTTCACGTTGTTTCTGCCTCTCCTTCCTCCTCAGGGGGAGGACTCCTTCCCCTGCACCAGTGTGGGGTCCCTCTCACAGGAGGCAATCCTCTATGAACTTCTCCAACATGAGTCCTT
>NW_010316798.1:0-8353 GCF_000700745.2 Antrostomus carolinensis | reverse complement strand
TTCTCATAATAGTCCTCACTGAAACCAAAACACGGTGCTTTCTAGCTACTAAGAAGAAAATTAACCCTATCCTAGCAAAAACCAGGACAGGGTGATACTGCATAGTTTGCCTGTTTTGGTCAGAAATCCAAAACACAGAGCTATACTATGAAGAAGATGGAATGTCCCAGCCAAAACCAGTACAACTTGTATTTTGATTAATTTCACTCACTGTTTTAAAATTTACATATGGAGGGGTACTTATTGCCACAATTTGTAAGCCAGTTTAAAGAGGATCACTCATCCAATCTCAGTCCCATTAACTCTTCCTGAAAATGGTAAATTAGATAAAAAGCATTTTACCTCAGTCACATTACTGTGAGTGATGTCTATAAATATTTTTACTGTGGTTCCTGGTTAACAAGTATGCATTATTGCAGAGAAAATTAACATCGAAGATGTTGTGGAAATAAAACAGAAATACATGCAATATTTTCTTTATAAAAAATTGTTACTGTTATTGCCAGAACTAGCCAGAATTATCAGCGAACACTTAGAGGGTGACATCGAAGGATTAAGTCTACTCACTAAAGTGGCTGAAGCTGCTAACAGAGCTTGGCAACACGAGACATCCTGAACATTTCCACCCAACGGTCCATCCCCACGCTGGCTCTCCAGGGTTGCATCTGAAAATCTCCCATTTTCAGATGCAACTTCCAAATCCACTATATATTTCACTGAAAAAATATGAAACTATATATCCAATAGCAGGAACTGAAAGATCTCAGGACTATATGAAGTAAAAATTAATGGCTACTTTATCAATAAAAGTATTTTGCTGATGGACAACTGTATAGCACAGGGCATTGAATTCTGAGAATCTTCTATATAAGACAAACATGAGCCTAAGCCTAATTTTCTTTAGGGCTAAACTTGGATCTTCAGCTTAACTCTCCCCAACCTCACTGTAAATTCTTACATAAATCACCCTACTTCACATGGGAAACATGTAAAAAAAAAATAATTTTTTTTTTCCAAATACACAGTCTTATTTTTAAATGCTCAGAAAGCAATCAGGTAAAGCAAAAAAAAAAAAACCAAAACACCTTACCCATGCCCACTGATTTAAAAAAATGGCCTTTGACAGTTGAGAATTAAAGACCTTCCTCAATTATTAACACGTGGAAAAATACTTCATCATCATCCCTGCCTTCCAAAGGAGGAAATGAAATGTTTCCACAATTTCTATTTTCATTCTACCTAATTTACACTTTGACTCCTTTTTACTTTCCTTGGCCCTGGCAGCCAATAGCATTTATCACTAGAATATTCAGTCTGCACTCTCATTTCCCCAATTTCATTATGTACATAGTTCTGTCAGAGGGAACTGTCATTAACAGTTTCCAATGTTTGACAGTGAATAAGGACTACAGTGAAGCATCAGCCATCAGAGCAGTCACAATCTGATTGGGATTCCTAAACTACAACATAGAAAACACTAAGAAGTTGAACCATGAATATTTTCTGTACATTTCCCACTTTTTTCCTAGCATTTGAGGGGATGGAATTCTGAATTTTAAACTGCAGGTATAAATGCTGTCTTCAGTAATTACAACAAATGAAGTCATATGCCATGCCTGTAGAAACAAACGAGCACATATCCAAATTTCCATCAGCAAAGAAGGAAAATTAAAAAAAAAAAAGAAAATGAGTCCAGTTACTTGAACCCATTAAGCTCACAGAGACATCAGCAGCTTGTTGAATACTGTCTGTACTCGCCTGAAGCTCAGGTGAGCAAAACACAGTAAACTTAATTATATCACTTAGCTGCTTAAGGCTTTTTAAATAGCTAATTATTAAACAGTTAATTAGGTGAACCTTAACTTTCTTGACTATTTCCCTAGGTTAATTTCTCCTAATTGGACTAATTTTCATATCACTCTCCAACTTGACAGCGACAGCTGAGTATCAAACAGGCAGGTGAGTGTCTTTACTAAGGGCAGTCATCCATTCCTAATCAGATTTTCAGTTTCACTATTTCTAAAAAGCCAGTAAGTCAAGAAAAATTTCTAATCACAAATCAGACATCATGTATCTAGCACTAATACTCACTCAGGTAAGCCAACTGCATCTCGCAACACTTACATCACAAAAATGGAAATCATTATGGTGCAGATTCTAAACCAAGTAAACAAACAAAGAAATAAAGAAACCAGACCATGATATGCAGCTTCCTCAAGCCTATGTGGTTTCTGAATTTCATGCTAACAAAAGCTATGCCAACTTCTGTCAGCACATTAACATAACAGCTCCCAAAGTAAAACACTCTGGACTTCTCAACAACTACCATTATTATTCAGAGCTGATTGCCTTTCGCCTAATTCCGAAAGACAGATTTCTTTACCAGGAATACCAGCTTACAGAGAAACCATCTGCTTTCTAAAACCAGACTTAAGATTCACTCCTTCTTAGGAACACTTCTACTTCATAGACTGACTATCTCCTGCCTCAGTTTAGTTTTGTAAATACCAGCGTTTGGTTACCTGCCAGTCTTCTACTGCACTGCAATGCTTCTTTGACAGCAGTTATATCCACTACAGCAGATATTGTACTCCAAGTACATAAATGGTCCATTTGTGATTCCTCAAAAATATAGTGAGGCATTTTTTTCTTTTCTCCCCTTTAAGTGCTGCTCATGTCACAAAACAATTTTTTATCTTGAACTTTAAGAGAGCTAAGCCACATAAAATGTATCAGATAAGCTTTGCCTGGATTTAAAATTTGAGTTTCACAGTAAAATGAGTGGTAGTTTCTCTTACTGGGCCTTCATCAAGCCTCTTCAGCTTCTGTTTGTGCTTTTCAGTTTGAGCCACGATTAAACATTTTATTAATGAAAACACACACCAGTGCATTAAAAATAGTGCAAAGTTACAAGGGCAGAGTCACCCAGGCAAAGTTACAAGGGCTAGAAGAGATTTACAAATAACTAAACTTACTATTAAAGACCAAAGCCTAATTATGAGGCAAAACCACTTAATATTCACATGTCTTTGAAGATAAATGAATTGTCATAACGTAAATAAAGAGGAGACTAGTACAACACAAACAGAAGAGCCGATGGCATCGTGCTATTTACAGTTTATTAGGCAGCTGCCAGCACTAACAGCAAGTCAAGAGTCAGAGTGGTTATGAGGTTTGTGGAAGAAGTTGAGAGACTCTCTTAAGAAGTCAGTCATCCCCAGTGATCTTCTAGGCACCTTTCCTCACAGGCCCACAAAAACCTGAAACCAGCTACTTCATCAAATCCTCGTGCTTGACTGTTACTTAGGCTGATAAAATGCTATGCTGGTTGTTAACCAAAAACCACCCCCAAACCAACCAAACAAAAGAAAAAACACTAAAAACCCCCATGCTCTAAGAAGGATGAATTTTGAGTCCTGTGAACATAATCTGTCATGCATCAAATCATCTTGTTACCAAGATTCAGTA
The DNA here is from genome assembly GCF_000700745.2 of Antrostomus carolinensis. Taxonomy (NCBI): domain Eukaryota; kingdom Metazoa; phylum Chordata; class Aves; order Caprimulgiformes; family Caprimulgidae; genus Antrostomus; species Antrostomus carolinensis. Next base: position 4,885 of record NW_010316798.1, on the reverse strand, counting down.
GCAAACATTTTTTTCTAATTCAGAATTCTAATATGGATATGAATTTATCACTTTATATTCATGTATTACTTATGATATGGGTATATAAAATAAATTCAGCCAACATGCTATTTACTATAACTGACATTCTTAGAATGGCAGAAAGATAACCTGGAGGCAAAGGATGTCCTATTTTCTTTGTTTGCTGCCAACCTCCTAGCACTGAGAATTGTAAACACGATTCGCGCTAAGTCAAATGAAGTAAATACACAATAAATCTCTACTGTCTAAAGAAATGTATTTCAACATCATCACCTAAGAGGAAGGAAGTTTCTAGCACTTAAAAAAACCCAAGCCACCATAATTTAAATTATTAGCAAAGTTTTAGCACTGAGATTAATCTTCTATTGGTAGTGCTAGACTTCTGTCCCACTTACTAAGCACTGTTGTTCTCCTCAAGTTTCCTAAAGATTAAAACTTCATACTTAACGTAAGCGTTTAATTCCTGTATTTCTAATAAGAGATTCAACACAACCCCTATTTACAGACTGCAGAGAGTTTCATTTTCTAAGTGCTATGCAAACAATATCTGCTGCTATGACTGTATGGAGTGTAACGTATGGCAAGATGCCACACCAAGAACTGCAAGAATGAGGGTTCCACCACTCCCTTAGCCCTCCAGCTCCTGCAGCAGGATATTTCCACCTTCTAGACCTTCAAGATCCTCAAAAGTCCTGTTCTCTCAGCTCTTCCAAAATGCTCTGGCTCTCTCACAGGAGCACTGATACGATGGCCATTCTATCCTATCTTCCATGAAACACTTAGGAGTGGGCAGATGGGGGACAGAGACACAACAAAGCAATTGTAATGGCACCAAGTGCTTAGCCCATAAGAAACAAGAACCATCTTCAAACACAAATAATGAAAGGACTTGCCATTTTGTAGCCCTAGACTGAAAACTGTAGCGTGGTACAAGAGACAAGAGCGCTATTAGGATGTTGGGCACCTTCTTCTGTACTCTCATTCTGGTTTGTTCCTTTCTTTCAACATAAATAGGGAGAAATGCTTGGGTATGAATAAAAATGTATTTGCATTCCAGCTATTTATGGCAGTTAGCAGCAACACATGAAGGAATCTAACAAAATATGTTTGCTTCTGCTCTAATTAATGACGTAGCTTAAAGCAAAGTAATGTAAGCAACAGGCTAATTACTGCCCTTTAAGCAAGATCTTAATTTGGACATTCTGTGACTTTTCCACATAGGTGGATATAGAAATAATTAAGTTTTGCCACAACAAACCACTGAGCTGCCAAATTAAGCCCAGTGCTGCATGGAAGGAAGAGAAAGATCACAGCCAAAACACACCACAGGCAGACTACCAGGACACTGAATTCTCAGGAGTGACATAAACTTCCTCCCTTTCTAAGACAGCACATTATACTCAAAAGAAAACATCAGAAGTTAGATTAATGTGACAGAGTTAAAAAAAACAAAGCATACTCCAATCAAAGAATAAACCTAAGTTAGATTAATGTGACAGAGTTAAAAAAAAAAAAACCAAAGCATACTCCAATCAAAGAATAAACCGACATATTTCAGCAAAATGAGGAAAACTGCAGGTACAAAGCAATGTTAACTTTCTTCAATTAGATTTCCATCAATTTTACTCTGTAAATATCTTTAATTATTGTTATCAAACTAAATATTATTTGATATTTGAAACTCCCACTAGGGAATATACACCATACACCCAAGATGTTTGTGGAAAATTATCTGACAAGCTGTTTTGCTGTGGTTGTCACCTGAGGAGTCTGTAAGTGCTTATGAAAGCAATACTTTCCACATATTGTTTACATGTGTGTCTAGTTTAACCCACAGTGGCAGGCAGGTAAACACCAGCCAATGGTAATGTTGTACTGTATGATGTTGTGATGCAGGGCACGTATACAGCATGCTTTTCTCTCTCTAAAGATGCATTACTAACTAACCAGCTTACTACTAACACTACTGCAGAAGGGCGAGGCATGCACTGAATACATCCATCTACTTCAACTCACTGATGATGTTCTTAAAGACAGTATAGCCCTCCAAACAGAAAGATAATCAATATTTACCTTTTGGTACTTACCAGACTCTAATCCACCATATTTGTAAGGATACTGCACACAAAGGCACAGCTGTAAACTAATCTGAGTCTTCCCAGCAGAACTTTCGCCAGCCAGTCCTGTGATTCCCACTAAAGGAATGCCACCTTTTAACAAGTTATCTAGTACTGAACATCCTAGGCTGAGCTTCTGGTGTTGGGAGGTGAGACAGTCTTTATCTTGGTAGAGCTGAAGTGCTGCAAGGTTTGGGATTATTATTTTTTTTTTTAAGATTAAAAAAAAAAAAAAGAAAAAAGAAAAAAGGAGTTTCGTTTAGTATCTTTCTAACACACAATGATACAAAATAGAGGCTGTAAACCAGCTTTCTGGCTACAAGGGATGCTTGGGAGATTGTTCTAATTCAGCCTGGTCTTTCCCACCTCCCTTTCCCCACAGGGTCTACTAACCAAATGCCTGTTTGAAAATTGACAGTCTACACCCAGCCCTCTCCTCCTCTCAACCTTTTTCCTTCTTCTCTACCTCTAACGAGTCTCTATGGAAAACTACAGTTTGGGAAAATATTGCCAGCAAGTTTCAAGCACAGCAGTTATGGAAATGGGAAACTACAGCAGACTGTGAAATAGCACAGCTGGCATCTGGCCAAGGCCTGAGGATATATGCAAATCACAAGAAAATCAATTCTAAGCACAGAGCTGGCATGAAGTGTTTGTACAGGTGGAGCTATTATGTCCTGCTTGGTTTGGAACGAGGAGTTTATATCAGATCAGTTTATATAGTTTTTAATACATCATATACATTTTTCAACTAGTCTTAGTTGAAGGGAGAGGGAATCTTTTTTCCTTGTAATCAAGTTTTCCAGACTGGAGAATCATTTTGTCCTATTTCAGGCAGGCTTTATCCCGCAGAATGACACCCATCCACGTTCTTCTACCTTCATGGTCTCAGACGAGCTGTCCTTAGGATAGTTCAATAATTCACTACAGCACAACTAAAACGCTTGCCTTTTCATTTTCAGAATCACATTAGTGTGTCAACAAGGAGCCAAAACCCTTCTTCTCCCAGTGACAGTATTTTTAGAGTTAAACAGAACAGGTTTTTTTGTATTGACCATATTACCTGTCAGCATACTATTTCTCCTCAGCGTGTGAGAGACTGTTTTCAGTAAGCACTGTATATCTGCACTGGATAGTTTCATCAATCTTTGCAAGTCTGCTCCAGAAAGATTTAAAATCTCTTTTACTGATTTTATGTCAGCTGCAAGTAGAAGAATTTATAAAAATACTTTTAGCTGGATTACAGTCATATGCACCAAAGAAGAAGTTTTCCCACTTCCTACTACTCATTGACTTGAAGTTTACCTACATTGGATTCTTGTAAGCTGAGCAGGCAACGTTTACTTTGAATGTATCAACATACATTATAACATTGTTTGGAAAATTATTACTGGAGTATGGGGAAAAGCCATCACTGCCAATTATTAAAAAAAGTTGTTTATAAAATACTTAATTACAGTTCTAAAATGTTACTGTACATCTATAGGCTTACACCCACAAGCACACAATTACGTAAAGGAAGACACTAAGATGACAGATCCATTAGCAAGACATTGGCAAATTAAGTTACCTTTCTTAAGGGCAGCAATTACTTTAGGGTTCAGGTCAAACTGGTCCCAGTCCATTTTCTGATACAGCACTGGAGTGAATTATCTGTCATTAAAGTGGCTTTTATCAGATACACATGCAACAAAAAAAATTAAGCACCATTCAATGTGAAGAGTCTGTAGGAATATTCTTTTTTATTTTTCACAGTCTATTTATCAGTCATCTTAGAAAAATAACAACGATTCAGCATATTGGCAGAAGTCTCCTCAGATGGCTGTTTACACATAGGCTATTAAAGTGTACAACTAATAATACTGCAGTTAAGAGTTACTAGTAATTTTAATTGCTTATAATTCTGCATAGTGGTTTTGCTCTGGATTGAAGTTCACACATACATTGGATTGTTATTTCTATCCTGCCACTCTTTACATGAGCTTTTCATTTTCAAATAGAAAAAAAGATCTCATACACATGCAATTGGGAATGAGCCAGGAATATTTATATTTCGGATAATCAAATATATTTGACAGGCTGAAAGAGTTGGGGCTGTTCAGCCTGGAAAAGAGAAGGCTCCGGGGAGACCTTATAGCGGCTTCCAGTACCTGAAGGGGCTACAAGAAAGCTGGGGAGGGACTTTTCATAAGGGCAGTTAATGACAAAACAAGGGGAAATGGCTTCAAGCTGGAGACGGTGGGTTTAGATGAGATATTAGGAAGAAATTCTTCACTGTGAGGGTGGTCAGACACTGGAACAGGTTGCCCAGAGAAGCTGTGGATGCTCCTCCCTGGAAGTGTTGAAGGCCAGGCTGGATGAGGCTTTGAGCAACCGGGTCTAGTGGAAGGTGTCCCAGCTGATGGCAGGGGGGTTGGAACTGGATGATCTTTAAGGTCCCTTCCAATCCAAACCATTCTATGATTCTATGATTTTTATTAGCTAAAGACGAATTTAGTATTAAAACATTAAAATGACTTTATTTCAAGAACATTAAGTACTCTTTTTATCATTTTTATCTAAATCACCATATTTTAGCACCAGAGCTGTCGAGAAGAGGTTTGTTACTATTACTACTGAGGGGTTTGTTACTATTACTCCGATAACCTTAACGAAGGACTCCAGCAGACACGTGACAATTACACCAGAGCACACGCCTGAATGAGCCCCCGCTTTCCGTACCAAGGGGGGAGCGGCCGCCGCGGGTC
>NW_010316797.1:0-4265 GCF_000700745.2 Antrostomus carolinensis | reverse complement strand
CAACCTGCTGGAGATGGATCTGCTGATGGCAGGGGGGATGATCTCCTGAGGTCCCTTCCAACCCCACCATTCTGTGCTTCTGAACTCAGAACTGAGCGAGACTTCTTCCTTCTCACACCACCTTTGCAATATTTTCTCCATTCTGCTTTTATCTGGTATTGAAGATTTAAGTTCTTACGGATCTGACTGCTCAGAAATTCTGCATTAAAACGGTACCTCTCTTTTTACCATGAAAAAGAAGCTTCTGCACAAAATTTTAGGTATCAAATACAAATTCCAAACAAATAATAGATGCACCTCTTGAATAAACCAGACTGGTATCCAAACGGCTCAGTCATTTTTCCAGCTCTTGCAATTAAAGATGTTAAGTTCAGGTATGAAATGGAGGTTGGCTATGGAAGTGGTACAGGCCACCCATCACCACTGCCACCTGTGATGCCTGGAAAGCTGCTGCCTGCTTCCTCTGTGCTACTGGTACGTACCAGCAAACACTTTAAAGAAGGGAGTGAGACTCCTGTCTTCACATGCCAAGATAAGGAAAATCAATGTCAATGCCCAAAAGACTCAAGTGATAGCACTGAAGGTCATTAAATGCTCCTCGCTGCCCTGTAGCATTAAAGTTTTGATTGGAATCCTATATAGAGAGACACAGATTTCAAACAAGATCTTGCCCTGGGACACGGTACTGTGAGACCACGGAGGAAACAGCAATCAGCGCGCGGCGGACTTTCCTAGGAACACCAGAAACATGTCCAAGGAAAACAATGCTCTGTGTGGTCTTGGCTTATTTTTCCTGAACACATGTATTGTGTTTGCAGAGAAGTGTATCTCATTATGGACAAAGATCTCTGTTAAAACAACGGTAAGGTGCAAGGACCACCACTAGTTATGGTTCTTCATCCATCTCAGACTTCTGCTGTGTCCCCCAACACCCCAAGCCCTGTTTTGTTGTCCACTCCATGCCAACCTCCTTCCCTCTCCTTACACTGCCCAGTTTCAATGTTCTGCCCTTTTTCTACCCTGGCCACCAGCCATCCTCCTGCCCATCCTCTTGCTTGGACCATCTCAGTATTACCCCTTGTCTCACCTTACTGCTCTATGGTGGATTTCATGGTCCACTGCTCGGCTGGTCACCAATTCCCATACTGCTTCCTTCCCTTCTCCCAACCACATATTTTCCAGACTAATTCCTATTCTCTCCAGATTTCATCCTGCATGTTTCTACTTCATTTGTGCTAGCAGAAGTCATTCAGAGAGGTCAGGAAAACCATGGATAGGTCTGGTGCTCATCAGCACCGTGAGGTTGTATCGCCTGTGTACTCAAGCCAGGAACAGCCCGGAGATGACCTTCCCCAGAGAGACCCATTCCCTCTCTATGAATGAGACTTTTCAAAGGCCTACAGCTGGGCCACATTTGGAGAATAAAAATACTTTTAGTATCAGAGTGGCCTCTTCGTGAATGTTTCTGTTTCAAATCAGTGGCTTTGGCAGCAGAACGACTGGAAGATTTGTCTAAAAAAGAAAGAAAGAAAAAAAAAGACCAATTTTTGTGTACGTTCTCACTGGAAAGGACCAACCTGTTCTAGATTGAGAATGGGGGAAATCAAGCACATGCCCAGAAGACCCTCAACCAGTAAGAACTAAGCAGAAACGAAATTTCCATGAAATGCTGTAAAGCCAAAAAGCACAAATTCAGCCAAGTTCCAGGCAGCAGCACGCTCTCACCCAAGACGTTAGGCAACATTAAGCACAGGTGATATCATCAGTTCTATCTCTAATTAGGTTAAAAGAAAGTCAGTTAATTTTAGCACTTACAAGAAATTGTTACAAAACATTTTTTTCTTTTTTTTTTTTTTTTTTTTTCTTTCTTCTATAAAAGAATTCTCCCATCAGACTTCCCGAGGTCGGTTTTATCACAGGCAATTAACTGTGTTAGGGGCTGGCTGCAGGGGACCCTTAAACCGCTCCAGCTTCTCCACGGAGCTCCTCTGTTGTAGGCTAATTCACCACCATTGCTCTCCCAACTCCTTCCCAGCTCCCTGAAACCACCATGTAACATCACCCGTACACAACCCTCACCACCTCCATTCAGCCAGGTGCCTCGTAGTAATAACCCAGTTGCTAACTGGAATCTGAAGTAAAATTCACATTTTTTCTACATCTCTAAGATATAATCCCAATTATACATGATTTAAAAAAAAAAACAACCCAACCCTAAGGCAGTTAAAATACACATTACAGTCCTTATAGTGCAGGACCCAGGTCTCTGATCTCCACTGGTGCACGGGGATATTGAAGGAGGACAACTTCAGGCTGAATTATTAGAACCAGGCTCTGACTTTGGATGTCCACCTTGACGTGCGTTAGTGCATGAATTCCAGATGAAAGTGAGCACCAAGAATTATAATCAACAGCACCTGCAGATACTCCAGCCCATTAGAATGAATTAAGATATAGATAAATCAGGAACCTCTTAAGAATTCAACTCATCAGGTCATTTTTCAAACCAGCTTCCTAGACCAGTTGTAACACAGTCTCTGCCCTCTGAGTATCTCCTGTAGTACCAACTGTAGGCTCATCTCATGCCTGATGTGCAGAGTCTCCCCTCGGCATCTGACCTGACGTGCACACTCCTACCACAACTGGAGATGTGCTGCTCATCTGCTGCTTCAAACAATGATGAAATGAAGCCATTCTGATGCTCTTCATATCGAAGCAGCTGTATGGGAGAAAGGATGGCAGGAAAGGAGGGTGTAGCAAGGTGGGTCTTGGTCCCTTCTCTCAAGGCCCAAGGGACAGGACAAGAGGAAATGGGCTCCAGTTGTGGCCAGGGCAGTTGAGATGGGATGTGAGGAAGAATTTCTTTGCTGCAAGGGTTCTGAGGCATTGGAAGGGGTTGCCCAGGGCAGTGGTGGAATCCCCATCCCTGGAGGGATTGAAGAGTCGTGTAGACACAGTGCTGAGGGACATGGGTTAGTTGGGGACTTGTCAGTGTTGGGTTCATGGTTGGACTCGATGAGCTTAAAGGCCTTTTCCAACCTTAATGATTCTGTGATTCTCTGAAAAGCACCAAACAAAGCCCTCGAGGCCAGTTTGACCCTCCCCATGTTACTGTGAAACTTTAACATCAGTGCAAAGAAGTGATATCCATTTATTTTTTAAACCAGGTATGAACACTCAGAAACCACAGAAACAGATGAAACCAGCATGAAACCATCACGAAAGTTGTCAAGATCTGGGTTCCTAGTAGGCATCCATCATCCAAACTTTCATCTCAACATAGGCTGAGAACAGGACGCTCAGAAACTGCTAATACCTGCCAATTAAAACAGCACAGCTAATAAATAAACTCTCTCTTTCTCTCCCAAAAGCTTTTCTACAGGCCTTTGAGACTGTCTCCCACATGCATTGGCAGGATCTTTCCTAAAATGTCATTACTCAATGAAAAATTGTCTTTACTTCTTACTAATTAGACCACAAACAAGAAATACAACCCTTCAACAGCAGGAAAAATATGAAATATGGAGTATTTTCCTTCATTTTAATCCACATTTGCCAGCAATTCTTGTTTAGTCTTTGCAACACCCTATGGTACCATGGATTGGGGGGGTTTGTGGAACTGCCCTGGTCATTTTCACCCGTGCACGTGGGCAGAAGAGCCAGGAAACCTCACCCGAGGTGGCTGTGCAGACACACCATGGGAAGCCCTCTGAAGGCAGCAGAAGCCTTTGGGAGGGGTACAGGACTCCCTGCGACCACTGGCCCCCCACCAAGGAGCATCCCCAGCACCTCCCAGCCCATTTCTGCTGCAGGTGCTCCCTGCATCTACTGAATGGGGAGGAGAAAACCTTTCTTCTCCCAAGTAACCGAGCAGAACTCATTCACAGGATCGGAAACCAGTCGGGACATCAATAAAACCAATAAAAATACTGTTTCAAAAAACTGCTGTTATAATTAACTGAAATAAGAGTCTATAAACTGCTGCCTCGAAAGCAGCTTGTTAAAGATGGAATATAGGAACTGTAATTTAAATAAACTCTCCCGTGCACGGGCCACCTTGGCCTCTGCAGGCCCCTCACTTCTCCCACCCTCCCACAAACCTCTGGATCCCAGTGGGATGCCCCATCGCTGAGATCCAGGAGCTGCAGGACTTCTCCATGCAGAGGTGCTGCCCCAGGATGTGGACATGATGTGACCTTACAATTGCATCTGAAAGTGGCAGCTAGTGAAAGCTGTTGTGGTGGTTTCACTGGGCCAGCACTGGG
>NW_010316796.1:0-5355 GCF_000700745.2 Antrostomus carolinensis | reverse complement strand
CCCGCAGCTCTGGCCGAGGCTGCACTCCGGCTAGGTACGGGTTACAATCTCTCCCAAAATGCCGTGGCTCCCGTTTCCAAACTGCTGGCGAGCGTTCGGGAGATGCCTTGGTGTCATGCCTGGCCCCCGGGCTGTATTTCGCTTGCTCCTGTCATGTAGTGGTGCCCAGACAGCCCCTGGTAGTTCTCCCGCGGGGTCTGGGCTGTCTGCCCTCAGCTGTCCTTGTTGAAGAGCCTGACCTGCCTGAGACAGGCACCTGTGCAACAGGCCTCACACTTTTGTTCGCTTCCTTTATGACAAGGAGTCCCAGGAAGGCTGATCCCTGTCCTTCAGCTATCTTACTTTCTGCCCCAACTCTGCTGGCCCTTTTGGGAAAAGGATCTGAAACCGGCAGGCATCTCTGTCTTGGATGCAAACGTAAAGGAGAATCGGGAGCTTGATGTGTTTACAGTCAAAGGTTTTAATTAACTGAGGGGAAAGCGGTGTCCAATCTGAAGGGCTTTGGTTGTTCACATAATAGATAACAATCAGGAAAAAGTTGGTGTCTTCAGCAGCTACATACGTGCTTCAAAAACTACAAATAAAAGAGGTCACTTCAAACACTATGGAAAAAACCTGATTAGCAATATTAGATTGAAAGTTTATTTACATTTCCATTTTTAGTTTGTCAGTTACTGTAAACTGATAATTTTTGGGTGGGAATTTCAGCAGTGTTTTGTGAACTAATTTTGCTCTTGCTGAAGTTTTGTTTTGATTTTCACTCTTATGACAGTGTCTATGAATATGGGGAAGATGCTCTTTGTTCTGAGGGACACCAGAGGAAATTAAATAAGCTACTTCAAGTCATATAAAGCCATTTTATTGTGTTTACAGTTGCACTAATATCGGGGTGCCTAGGATATTTCTATTATGTAGTGATGAGAAACTAAGTTGTAGTAGCTTAACTTCGTATCTCCAGAAAAATCAGTGTGCTGTTCCATGTCTACATTGCCTTCTTATAAATTTGTCTGCTGTAATGAGCGGACATTAAATGTGAGCAGATGGGAGGGGGGCGTGCAGGTGCCACATTTGGTTGCCATAGACATTTGGAAGTGGGATGCACTCAAAGTCTGTAGAACTGGAAGAACCTTTTGGGTACTGGGATTACATTTGAATCTGGGAGGGAAAGTGTGATGCAGTGGAAGGGCAAGAGGCTGCACAGTCTTTGGTGTCACTGATTCGACATAAGCTTTAGAATCGACCACTGTGTATGTGAAATACATGCTAAACTAAACACAGGCAAGGAAATTTTGAGAAATTTTGAGCTTTTAGCTTTCTCTGTAATGTTTTCTAGGTCAGGATGGGATGCTCAGGGGATGTACAAGGGAGCCTGGTATGTGAATGTGCAATTATAGGTTGTTGGTCAGGGGTTTTTTTTGTTGCTGTTGTATTTTTTTAAACTGACTTTGAAGTGGCCACCCCTGTTTTAAGTAGGTAAATAAAAGCAGTGCAGTTTTGTTAAACCTGGCTTGCTTATTTAAAAATACTAGAGGGGGAAAGCCAGAAATATAAGAACATTCACATACAGAGTATGAGTCCTAATAGAGCTTCATTAATTTTAAAGGAATTTTGCTGGTAAGTATGGCAACCAGATAAAATTGGGTCAGAATGTTTTAATAATCTCACATCACACAAGGTTATCTTCAAAGGGCTAACCCAGTGCCCATGAAGTTAATTGAAGATTTTCCATTAACCTTCATGGCCTATGTTTCGGGCAAGCTGACATCAATTATTTATTTTCAGTAAATGAGAAAAAGAATATATTTTTCATATAGCATCCGTTTCTAGATGGCAAGTGTAGGAGAGGGTGCACTGAACAGTGCACGAATTGCATGATTCCGCTTCAAGACTTTTAATTTACAGTCCAGTGGGCAAAGATATTTCATACGCTGAACCTTCAGTTGCTTCTCTAGCATATATTTGCTGTAGTGAATTGGTATTAGAGTCATTAGCTGGGGATGAACTCTTAGTGAGCTCTATTTTAATTTTCCTGGGTGTAAGTAGATTGACAAACATCTTGCTTCTTTCCAAGCTTTAGTACTAGGTAGCTTTTCAAAAGTGCCAGTAAAAATAGAATATTTTAGGTTTCATTGACTTAACATTTAGAATTCTCTCATCCTAAATTGAGTGAACTGTTGTTGCAATATTAATTCCAAGTTCTGCATCTGACCCCAGTGCAGAACATTGCCTGTTAGGACTCAAGGTGCTCGCTTAGACCAGTTACAGGTGTCGCTGTTGGTACCTCCTTACTTGGTTGCTTTCTGAACAGCATTTAAAATCTGTGTGTTTGTGTGTGCGTAGGTATGTTTGTCTTGATCTTTGGGATAGATAACTTCCTCCATCTCACCTAGCTAGTTGTCCCTGAATTTTAAGTCAGATAAAGATGCAGGTAAGAAGTTTTTTAAAAAAATACATGTAAAACTGTACACTTGTATTTATTTTTCTGCTTTCTAACCCTGATATGCATGTGCAATTTTTATTCAAGTTAGTGCACAACTTCATGAATCATCGTTCTCTGCTCAGCAGGTTTTCTTTTTTATTGCAGTTTAATGGACTGGAATAGTTTGATAGTGATTTAACTACGTAGGATTCTGCACATACATATATATATATATGTATGTAATGTATGTTTCACTTCAGGTTTTAAGAGGGGTGCAGATCCTGGAATGCCTGAGCCAACTATCTGGAGGTACGTATTGGTTCCAAATGTACGTGCAAACCAAGGGCAGATAGTTACCATTTTGTTATCTCTGGACAGCGATAGTTGCAAAGGTTGCTTTCATCCATGGTTTTTAATTGTTTAGAGTGAAAGCACAGCTGGTCATGGTTCTTGTTTTTCTAGAAATCCAAACGAGGAGACAGCAAAACACAAGTTCTTGGGAGGGCCTTTCTGTTAATCTTGCATGACTTTTAGTATTATATGGGACTTCCTGTACCTTTTGAGTGGAAGCTGCCCTTCTAGCGTGTTGTAGAGTTAGTTTATGCAGGTTTCTGCACTGAGGAATAACTTCTCAGCTTTCTAGCACAACTTTAAAGCAAAACGCAGTCTCCTTCTGCCTTTGCAGATGTGGTAGCAGCACTACATAAAAGCTGCGTGAAAGAGAGGGCTGTATCCTTCAGTATTAGTCACTGACAAGAAGCAAAGTGCATTTGCTTGTATTGCCTCTTTCTTGTGGGACTGCTTGTTAGTGCTGCAATGTCACGGCATTAGGAATACTTGAATTCTTGGGGTATTTGAATTTTATTGGAGGGCTTCCATGGTTCAAACTAATTAAACTAAAGTTTGGAAGAAAGTGTGACTCTTACTTTTCTTGAAATAACCTGGTTACTATGCAGAACCTGGTATTCCTAAGACAATCAATGGATTATATTGTTTGCAAAGTCATGCATTAACTATTTTAGCTTCACATAGTTACAGTGTATACAAACCCTATTTTTAGGATTCAGTGATTCAAGGAAGCTACTTGTAACAGTAGAATATGAAAAAAAAAAGTGTCAAGATCATGTTACAATTTCAGTAAAATCTTCTGTTGTTTTAAGAACTAACTTGCTGGAGTCGTTTGCCCACAGTGTTTCTATGTTTAGCTTCACTAGCAGTTCGAGACTTTTTCTTGGTCCCCTGAGTGTGTCTCTGCACAGTGTGAAGAGTATTTCATACCAGAGTGTATGTACATAGATACCAGAAGCACGTGTTTGGTCTAATCCGAAGCTTACAGACACTCATTTTTCTGAACATGTGCTCATGCTCTATAGGCTTAAAGTTTATCTTAAAGGTGGGATTATTTCAGTATTTTGGGGCCTAGAATTTATTCTGTACATTTAGAGGGATGTTCCTCCAGACTGGTATTTTACAAATATCAATTTAAAAACAAGTAAATGCTGCAAATCTGACTTTGGTTTCCTCCTCCTTCCCCTTTCAGTCTACTTTGGGGATGAAGGATGTGGTGGTCCTGTTCTAGAACCAGCCGATGGACAGAGAAAGTGTCTGAAGATGGCACATTCCAGAGGATGAGGCGGACACTTACACCAGCTGGCTCAATCAGCTTGCTAACGCCATAGGTTGTACATACCACAAAGTGGAGTTTATATGGACCTAACTTATTTGCATTACAGTGTAATTAAATAAATACAATTTGAATGGATACACATTGGTTTTTAGTCTTTATATAAGTATAATGTAGTAATTTATTTATTACAGAAAGCATAACCCGTTGTGTAAGGGGGTGTGTTTGTTTGTTTTGTTTGGGGTGTTTTTGTTTAGTGGTTTTGTTTTGTTTTTTTCAAAAAATATGGTGACATTCAGCGCCAATATTTATCCCTCTTATGATAGTCTTTTGGGTGAAAATTCCTCTTTATCTTCACAGTAACCAGAAAACTGAGCTAATGTTTTAAATACTCCAGTATTCTTCAAAGATTTCTTGCCTGAATGTTGGTAAGCCTCTGCAGCGGGTCCCTATGCTGACCTGTTTTTTCCTTCCTCTTGGATTTGTTCATCTCTGGGTACAGTTAAGGATTGAGAGATGTGTATGTTTTTTCCTAGCATAGTCAGATAGTAAAAATATACTTTTCTGCCAAATTTACCTTTAATCACTAAGTACATTTTTCATAATTTGGGCTGGGGTGGGAGGACATGACAAAAGTTGTGTGTATGTGTGTATAGTACTCATGTTGTAAGAGGAAGTTATTAATGCACAACTGAAGGAAGAAAATGAGTACACTAAACAAGGTATATGCTTTATTTTTAATCCAAAGGCTTGCTCTTTGGAATATTGTTGTTATGGCTTCAGTTGATTTTCTGTCTTTTAACACTGAAATTCAAGCACTGAAATAGCAACTGCTTGGTTTCTTTTAAATAGAAGCTGCATTGGGTAGATTACTCTCTCCTCTCTGGAACTGTACAGGCTAGTTTGTATCTGTGCAGATATTTCTTTAAAAAAAAAGTTTATTGGCTCCAAATTATAATTGCAACAAAAGTATTCTAGATTTCACATTGTTTTGGTTTTTTTAATCCCATATATTTTCAGACAGTTTTTACATTAATTAAATATTTAAGGAATAGGAGATTCTTCAGTTTCTCATCTGCTATGAAAAGACAGGGTAAAATGTCACTGTGTATAAGGGCAGACATTATTGGAAAGAAAGTGAGAAATGAGCCAGGAGGAGAAAATTAAATTGAAAGACAAGAATTTGGAAGGAAAAAAAATAGGAAACATGAGAGGTAATGCAAACCAGCGTGTTCCTAAAATTCCATTCATCACAGTAATTAAATCAAATGTCGTGAAAAGCTCCTGGAAAAACTGGCAGCCCACGGCTTGG
>NW_010316795.1:0-2946 GCF_000700745.2 Antrostomus carolinensis | reverse complement strand
GGTCCCTTCCAACCCAAACCATTCCATGAAGTGTGGCAGGAGCCCCTGTGGATGGGATAAGGGTCACAGAAGAGATGGCTCTAAGATCACTGAAGATGTTATGCGAGGTGCTGCTGAGGCTGCACGTGACAAGGATAAGTGTGCACTAAATGTAACAATCACTTTCACTGAAATAATTTTACAAGTACAGTCTGCAAAGTCTGCCATCATTTAACTTCCTTAGAGCACAGTGCCCAGGTCCCTGCTCTGCTGCTGCTGGAGGAGTAGATTTCTTTTCACAGTGGGAGAAAACCAGTGGTTTTCCAATTCACTCCATCCCCACAGGAAGACGGCACCATAGAGCAACGTAAGGAAAAACAGCAGGTCCGGTCTCCTGCAGGAAAACAGCTCCCGCTGTGCTCTTGGCACTGAACAAAAGCAGGAAGTCAGGGGTTGAGTTTGGTTTCTTGTGTGAGTTCTGCCTTTTTTGAGCCTTCCTCTAACAACTGACTGCAGGGAAGGGTCAGACGAGGGAGGAGGGCAGGGGTGTAACAGCACACACAGCCTAATGCCCTGCGAGGTGAGGGGAGCGCGCGGTAAAGCTGTTCCAAAGCGGCCAGACCTAAGAGTGGGAAAGACCTGGTGCTGCTCCACTGGAGGACTACTGTGAGTTTTTAAAGGTAAAGGATCATTTACACCTACTGAACTCAACAGGGACCACTTAGCCCTACCTTTGTGGAGCGTGTTCTTAAGTACAGAGTAAAATCCCACTGGGGTCAACAACATACAAGCAGTTGTACCGGGTCAGACCAAAGGTCTGCCTGGCCAAATGTCATCTCCAAAAGGAGACACAAGAAGAAAAGATCACATCAGGCTCAGCTCCCCTGAGCTGGGAGGACGCTGGGGAGAAGGAGGCCTGCCCTCATTTTCCTTAGATACCACAGGGTTAGGTGGAGGAGGCTTACAGTCTCCACCTGCCTCCCTCCCTCAATTGTTTGTCTCCTTCCACATCTTCAGTAACAGCAGCACTGCCGACATCCTGCACTTACACTCTCTAAACCCCTCTTTCTCCATTAATCCTATTTCAGTAACACACCAAAGGCAAACTCAGATGGAGTCTAATTCCACTCTCAGTAAACATCAATTGGCTCTACAACCAAGTCCCACACCTCTCCCCACTCCTTTTTTAAACGTTATTTAAGAATAGCTAAAGTAAATGCAGTTACACAAACCACAGTGGGAACAAGGCAAAAAAACCCCAAAACCCAAACAAAAAAACTCTACAACATTAGAGTGAAGGCAGCAAACTGAAGATAACACATTTATGAACTTTGAATCGTCATGGTAACTAGACAAGCTATAAATTCTCTGGCACCACACTTGGATGTTTTAAGCAAACTGATGTCATTACAACTCTGAGTAAGGCTGGTGGAAGGTCTGGTAATGGTGTCTGTTATTACAGCTGCCCATTAGCAAACTCTATCGGCTTCTTACTGAATACTCCAGTTGAAATTTGCCATATTAAACACAACCCCCCACCCCCTTGGGGTTATTAAATACCTCTTTCCTTGCCCCCGTTCTCAGAAATGTTTCTATTGCCCTAACCAGAATTTTCCAGAAGAGAAGGGGAGGCACCTGCCATTTAAATTGTCAGCCTGGGTGATTCAGCTGCTTCCCAAGTCAGGGAAGGGAAAATACACTGAGAAAAAAGGCCTTGGCATCCTTGTTCTTGGAATGAAGTCATGGTGAGACTAGAACTAAAACTGCCAGGACCAGACACCTGGTAGTGCAGGGGTATAAGTGAGGGGAACAAGGCAGGGACAAGCAGAAGCATCACGTTTGGAGAGTCAGCACCTACAGGAAAACCTTCCCCTTTGTAACGTGGAATTAACAACATACCAGCCCAAGGCAGGTCTGTCTCCAGCCTTTAGCACAGTGACAGTGTTATGTGACAGTGCGTTTATGGTGGAACCAGTTTAAGGTGTGGTAAACTACAAGAGATGGAAGCTTTCAGCTTCAAGGATAACAAATTCAACACAGCACAATATGGGAGCAGTTCCCCACCTAGTTTATCATCCTGAAATTGAGGAATATACAATGAGGCTTCCATGTCCCTTTAATACAGCTTAAAAAAAAAATTTAAAAAAAGAAAAATCAGCCACTCCCATGTTAGGAAATACTGAGATCACTGAGATCAAAGCATTTCCTCGTGTCCCTGTGTTACCCCCGAGCCTGTAACACAGCCCTGCTGGTTTTCCCCGCGGGCCACAGGGGTGGAGGAAGGAAGGACGCAGGCGGGAGGGAGCCCCACACTGCAGCTCCTTCCCTATGAGACAGCGGACACCAGGCCACGTGCTGCGCAGTGTGGCTTGGGAAGGAGCTCTTACCCAGTCTTTGGAGTCTCCTCCTGAGTCTCACATCACTTGGCAGCTACCAAGGATGACCTCACCTGACCAAAGAGCCCTCTGACTCAGCCTCCAGCCAGCCAGCTGCCATGGGAAGGCTGCGAGGAGTACAGGGCAGCTGTCAACTGCCTACACTGAGCTTTACGGCTTTTTTAATCTAGACATTTAGCTGCTTCAAACAACACCTCACAGCACACTGTTCACAAGGTACCATTAGCCCTTCCTGTAGCAGCAGGAGAAATCAGAAGCAGCCCACAGTTTTAAGATGGATGCTGGCAGATGTCCTGCATCACTTTTTTCCAGGTTATGCAGCATCGTATTGCTCAGAACATTCCCCCACACACTTGCTCGTGGAGGAAACAAGGCCACCTCATACCAGGGACTAAAGCCCCAGGGATGACAGCATTAAAACAACATAGTTACCCCGATTCACTCAGCAAAATCACAACTAAAACTGTTTACCCTGCTCCTCTTTGTAAACCTTTGCTCTGTTCCCCACCTGCCTTCCCATTTCTGCAAACGTAGCGGAGATGTTCAACATCTTTATCAGTGACATGGACAG
>NW_010316794.1:0-6671 GCF_000700745.2 Antrostomus carolinensis | reverse complement strand
TTTATAATTATATTTTTATAATATATTTATAAATATATATTTATAATAATGCAGATCTAAACCCACTGAGCTCACCACTTATCTTCCAGTAGCAATCCTTCTTCAGCTACCTAGCCTGACTATTGCTTCTTCCCAAGAAAGTATCCTATTCTTTCATATCTGGTGGAGCAATGTTTCCAAATCAACTCAACCCTCGTTTTTCTCCTAAATATACAAAAATCCTAAAACAAATGAAAAAACAAAAAGCTTGTGTGTCTTCTAGATATACTGGATTCCTTTTTCTAAATATATATATATATATATGTACTGAGATTTCAGTCAGTATTCTGCAGCGATGCTCTTCTCCAAATTTTAAATGGATCTACAAATGTGCTACTTGTTGATTTTTTTATATCTTCATTTGAAAAAAAGGAACAAGTTGATGTAGGCATTCATTTTATAGGTGTCTTTTAGAAAGTTAGGGAAATGCACTATTTTGTTTACTAGCACCTTTGATACTTAGGTAAGTTTTTCATGGTAGTAATCCACAAACCATAATCTTGGGATTTAAAAGATGTTTTGAAGTGGTTTTGGTTTTTTGGGCTTTATTGGGGTTTTTTTATGGCATTGAACTATTATATACCAGCTAGATTTTCCAGAAAAAGTTTTTATTTTCTTTTGTAAGATATAAATCAGCAGATGATTTTTTTCTTTATTCTACTGCTTTGTTTCACAAATTATGTTGACAATGCAAAGCTAAGGATGTTTTAAAGGAAATTAAAATTGAAAAACTTTTAATCAGTTTCTGATATCTCATGGGAATTATAATCAAATTTAGAAAGAAGAATGATCTTTTTATATTTTTAAGAGCTCTAAGACTTTCTCTTTGTTTTGCTGATTTATTATTTGAGTTTTTTCTGATTGAAGTTCTTTTTTCCTGGAATTGGAGTTTTTGTTGCTCAATTCAATCAAGCAGAATAATATTCAGCGAAATGTATTAAAAATGTAACTGGAATATTGCTGTTTGGTTTTGTGTAGATTTTGATGAAGTGGAATGAATAGGTGACCTTATCACAATCCAAATAGATAAGAGTGGTATTACAATGTTGTAATGATTCAGTGAGTAGAAAAACCACCCCTCCAAAATCTAATCCAGTGAATGTGTTTTTGTATCATTCTTTTTTTTTCTGTCTGAGTTTGAAAGATTTTTCAGCATAAAGAACAGCTTAACATTGAGTTTATAGCTGTTAATAATTATAGAAATCTTTGTCATGTAGTGAAGGATATACTTCAAACCAAGTCTCTTGATTCTGATTTACCACAGGTAGACTGGTCACAGTACGGTGTGATTGCAATAAAAATAGTAATAATACAGTTCCATTTCAATAAAACATTTAGAACACGTGACTAAAAAATATGTGTGCAGCTAATTAGAAAATGCAGTCTTTTGTTTGTAGCTAAATACATACTCAAGAGAATTATACAGAAGATTAAATGCTACATTAAATTGAGGCTATAACATTTGGCACTTATAGCACATCTTGCAGCCATAGATAAGAATACAATAGTAATAGGGGCAAGCTGCAGACTTCATCTGTGACTTGGTTTTGCCATTTGACATTGTGGATAATTCCAAAAATTATTTGGTAGGTGCTGCTGTAAGAATAAATGGTGGTGATGATAATCATGATGAATCAATAACATAATAGAGCACCATATCCTTTGCTTATCAATTTATCATTTTAATCAGAAAACTACCTTTTTTAGTAAAGATTTTAATACTGTTACAGATTAATAAATGGTGTCCATTTGTAAGTCAGCAAATACAACATTGTAAAGGAGAATATTGTATTGTTTGTGCCCTGTAATTTGGACATAATTCTATTTGTCTTATTTGATATTATTACCACGCTAATAAACTCAATATATAATATAGTTTGTGGCAAATTTTCAACAAAACTATAGTATATTTTGTTAAAGTATTAAAGTATATGAACATCCTGTTTCTAAACCTCTGCTGACTCCTATAGAAACAGTATTTTGGTGAGAGTTATTAAATATACACAATAGCAAAGTAAGAATTGGAAGGGCTACTGTATTTTTTTGTGCTGTTTCTTAGATCTCCTTGAAATGTTAATTCTGGAACTCGGTAGAAGATTATAGAGAACTATAGTCTGGCTCAACATACTGATTTATTATTTATTTCTGAAGAAATTTTTTGGTAATAGACATAATTGATACATTAGATAACAAAATTAGAAAACAGTGTGTAAGACTCCTTATATAAGAGTTTGAACATGCATCTATACTATTAGCTACTTCCTGTCCATTCTTTCCACCTTTGTTCTCTATCAGTAATAGCAACAGTTACGCACACTGGGTTTTCAATGGAAAAACATTCCTGAGATCATCACATTTTTCCCAGTTCTATGTGTAGAACAAATGCTGAAATTTTCCTGCAATTTAATGAGTGCTTTCTTCAGGCTATTTCCAGTGACTTCCAGCAAAGCTCTGTGAGCTCAGTATTTTCACAAGTGCTATGACATTTCTGCCTCTATGTAACTCAGTATTTTCTGTAGTGTAGCCTTAATTAAAATGTGTAAGCTTATCAGCAATAGCTGTATATTCAGATTGGTGGATCACTCTAGATTTGAGTACCTGTTTCAAGAGCAGTATGTTCCTCTTCATGTGTGCAAAGTGAAGCCTAAAATGTTTGGTTTTTATTTTTGGTGGGTTAACTATATTAATTATATTCTGCTACCACACTATGGCATTATTCCTTTATAAATATGAATTTACTTCAAAAATGAAGCATATAATTTTACTTCTGAATTTTATTTTTCCTTAAAATTAATTTACCTGAAAGATAAAGACACGTATTGTAATACTGTTAGAGCAAAGTTGTGTAACAACTGAATTTGACATCTAATTCTACGAGAACATAAATCATCATGAGATAAAGTGTGAATGAAGAAAAGTATATAAACTCTGAAAGACAATCAGTGTGACAAAGACACTTTGTTAACAGTGGCAAACATGAGCATACAGAAAGCTGTTTGATTTCAGGTAAATCTAGTGATTTTTTCAGATATTTTTTTTTAGAGGTACATTTAACAGAAATTGCAATATGTTCAAGTTTTGACTGTGCTATAGATAATGTAGGATCGTGTTTTTTATCAACTGCTGGCTGAACTATTTCAGTACACCTATGTTTTCTGCTGGTTCAAGCAACAGTTTGCTGAGACATATGTAGGTGGCTTTTAAGATGGTGATTATTTCAGACGAGATGCAGACAACGTGGTCTGTAAGTTTAAGTCTCCTCAATGACTTCTGACACACTAACATGATACCATACAGTTCAATAGCATGGCAGTGGTGGGAAGGCAAATGTGAAGAAGTGGATGATGCATCATGTTCTAGTATTCCACTCTACCTTGTGGAAAGACTTGACCTATTCAGAGATATCTTATGCTCCACTGAAAAACAGAACTTTAATTTTAAATTATTTTATTTTACAGGTCATACATATGGGATGGGTAAATGAGAGACTTGAAGGAACTGATTCATCGCAGCTCTACAAATTCAAGTTTCTGGCACTGAAGGGTTCATCCTTCTACATTTTCAGCACTCCACCGGTAAAAAAAAATATTTTTGTGACAGTTTCATTGTAAATGGAAACCTGTTTGTTATGTCTGGGTTTGTTTTTTTCTTACCAAGTCCAGTCTTCAGCTGAGACTTCAAAAGAAGTTAAAGCCATAGATGCCACTGAATTTCAATAAGCTTTAGATATTTAACCTCTTTCAAGGTCATCTGAAAATCTTACCGTACCTGGATACTTCAAAGAATTCCTAATAGAGAGTAATTGTTTGCTTTTTAAAGTTACGAAGTTTAGATTTTCTTCTGGTTGGTTAGGCCCAGTATTTCTTACCTTATTTATTCTAAGGCATTTTGTACATATAATGAGTTGGTAGTTACTCTGTTTTCTTAAAGACAAGATACATCATGAAATACAGCATCCATACCTTTAGTAGATACTTGTGGATTTCGCACACAGGCAAGGGATTGAACTGTTACAGAGAATCCAATGCTAATGTACAGTTTGAACAAATGATATCATCTTTCTTTGATAATTTACATAGCTAGTAAAGAGAATTCTATTTCACAACAGGTGACTAACCTAACACTTCTCTAAAAAAAACCTGATAAAAAATAAAAGAATGAAACAGAAATGAGCTGTAGAATTCTAAACTCTTAAAAAGTGACCCATACTTAGCACATGGTATTGTTTTATCCCTTCTTTTTTTTTTTTTTTCCTCCAGAGAGACTTTGCTTTAAACAAATAAAAAAGAATAAAATGTGGAATTAGAATGCAATTTAAATTATACAGCTTCCTTACCATTTTGCTCAGAAGGTGGTTAGTCTCCCAATTTCTTCAGCTGATCCAAAGAAAATCTGATCCTTTATATGTGTACCATCTGCAGTACCTTTGGGAAGTGCATACTTTTCAAACCCTATTTATGAACCTTAACAATAAGCAATCAGTAACGTTTTCTCTCTCTCTAGATTGAAATTCTACCATCCTATTAACTCCAAGCATTTTTAAATGGACAATAGTATTCTTTTTAAAGTGAGACAACACATCTAGGAAATGGGTTTTTTTTTTATTTGTCTATATATTAAGTCAAGGAACTAAAATTTGATTCAATTACTACAATCCAATTAAAATGCAAAACCAGTAAAAAATATTAAACAAATAAATAAGACACCACATGAATGCTTTTCCTTTATAAATTTTAATTATTGTTTTCAGACCTGTTTTTGAAGAAACACTTTTGTTATAATTAAAACTATCCATCTCCATGATACTAATTGAGGATAAACTGCTTCATTGATCATGTTCAGCACTCTACTAAGAACAAACAAGTGAGGATGAATGTTTGGTAGTATTCATACTATGTTACTTGTCAGTATCTACTACACTCTGTTGTGTTTCTGCATAACTTTTTTGTAGAAACAGTGGCTTTTCAAAAAAATGAACAAAGGGGACTCCTTTGGTCAATGTGTTGTCATCCCAGTACTCAGATGCACCAGTAAGTGTGACAGAGCCTATAAATCATAAAACCTATTGACTAGTTTTCTTGCTATTTAATCATTTCACAGATGTTTTATATCAAAGGGAAAAAAAAATAAAATGGGAAATTGGTAGTTTCCAGCAAGCACCTACCTGGAGAATTCAAACCTGGATCTAATGCCACACTTAGAAGCTGATCATCAGTGTCCTGAGGGCACCTCCAGCCCGGACTGTCCCTGACTTCCTTTCCTGGGGCTTCCCCCGGCAGCCCAGGACCCCATGGCTGTCAGCTCCTGCCCCAGCATCCCAGCAGGGCCAATCTCCAGCTCCCCACACCCCTGCCCTGCCCTGCCCTGCCCAGCCATGGGCTCCAATGAGCCAGACCCACCCATGGGCCCACACCCAGGCACAGCCTCAGGCTGTCCCTGTCCCAGAGCTGGGGCTGCCTCTAGTCCCTATGGCTGCCTGGTTCCTCGCTAGGAGCACATAATGCTCCTTGCTGGGATGAAGGTAACTTTCTTCATAGCAGCCCATGTGGCAGTGGGTTTCTTTGTGACTAAAACAACACTAACACACCAGTGATTTGGCTGATACTAAGCAGTGCTTGCACAGCCTTTCTCTGTTCCTCACACTGCTCACCCAGTGACTAGGCTGGGGGTGGGCAAGAGCTTGTGAGGGGACATGGCTGGGACAGCTGACCCAGATAGGCTGAGAAGGATATTGCATACCATAAAACATCATGCTGAGCAATAAAAAATGTGGATTTGGTCTTCAAAAGTAGACATTGCTTGGAGACTGGCTGGGCATTGGTCTGCTTGGAGCGGGCAGGGTGTGAGTTTTTTCTTCCTTCCGTCACTTATTAAACACCCTTTATCTTGACCCATGAGTTTTCTTGGGTTTCCTCTTCCTATTCTCTCCCCCATCCCACTGTGGGGGCATGTGAAGTTAGCAAGTGGCTGTGTGGGTACTTAGCTGTTGGATGGGGTCAACCCAGTACAGGGCGATGGGATGGGCCCTGGCTGGAGAGGAACTTACTCTGCCAGACCCCAGGGGACCTCCCATGGCAGCCAGGGAGCTACCAACCCATGTTGTGCCCTGACACTGGTTCTCTGTCACATGTCCCAGCTCTACAGCTGGAAACACAGGTCAACACATAAAGACGTGCATTGAGCTGTTTCACTATTTCTAGATGAATTTAATGGTACTGCTCATACCATTACTCCTACTGATTTTTTTTTTTTACTATGTTAAGTGAAACATTAAAAAATTGATTGTTCTGTCATGAAAATACAGAAATTTTAATTTGCTTGGTCTTTAGAAGATGAGAGTTTAACATTATGTTTTACTTCACAGATGTTTCTATGATGGTATTACTATTTACATACTGAAACAATGCAGTGTATTAGTGTAACAATGTAGTGTGCACAGAGTAGATGACCATCAAGTCATACAGTTATCTTTCGTTTTAATGACCTTACACATAACTTTACAACTGCTTGTAAAAGGATCTGGTACATTTTTTTTCTATTTCATTGTGTGTAAAAGATTATATGAATGTAAATACAGCTGTGTATTGGGTTTGCGTGGAAGGGTTTTGGTAGCAGGGCAGGGGGGAACATGG
>NW_010316793.1:0-1752 GCF_000700745.2 Antrostomus carolinensis | reverse complement strand
CTTCCAAAAGTTTGTAGGAGCTCAGCCAATGTGCATCAACAATGACCCTTATTAACAGTGATACCCAGTGGCCAGATGCTGCACAGAGATCTGGCTGCCACTACCTCTGAAAAAACTGTCTTTTTCATTAAAAAAGTCAACCTATATTCCCTTCTCTTCCAACTTCCACCAGCAGATTCTAGTGGTCAATATTGTTCCTCAAGCACTTCTGGGATCCCCACCAACACGCTGCCTAATGTAACAGTCCTGTCATTTCTCGAGCATCTAATTTTGGTTTTCTGCATTTAGTTTCCCAAATCCGTCAATATCCCTTGAGGACAAAAGGGGACCAGAAATTTGACAAGAAAAACGCAGATAAATTAGTAGAGATTTCGTTCTTAAAAAAGCAATTTCACTGGCCAGGAACCTAAATTCATAACTTACTTGGACAGCAAATTTTGTGTGCTTCAAATATTTTAAATCAGTGTCAATTACCAGTCTTCCTACCTGTAAAATTATTTTCCAATATACTACTTTGAAAAAACACAGGAATCCAGCCCCAACAGACCTTTAATGAATGCTATCACAGTGTGAAAAGCTTGCAGTACCTTAGTTAGTGCAAACCCTTTGAATTAGAAAGCTAGAAAACTGTTGGGAATCATTGCAACACATCCAGACTTAAAAGTCAATATCCACCAAACCCATCACTTCTATTTCATATCACCCTGGAATGTCAAAGTACTCTGCATTAATAATTCACTGGATTGATTAACATAAAGTACACGTTGTATTTGTACAAAAAACCCATCTTAGTTTTAAGGATAATGGGGTGTTGGGTTTTTTTTCCATACATCTGCTTACCTCAAAGCAGGACAGTTGTTGGCTAGGATGACCAACTTGGCTTTGCCCTGGCGAATCATTTTCAGAGTCTGTTTGTATCCTAGCACATATTTACCACTTTTCATAACCAGCTGAAGCCTAGAGTTTATAGACTCTAAGGACTTTTTCTGAAAAAGATGTAGAAAAGCATTATTGCATGTTACTTTACATTTTGCAAAATGGCAGAGAACACAGGAAAATTAAGAAATTCCAAATACAATCAATTTTTTAATAATTTCCCTATAATTTACAATGCAGAATAAGAAAAGTCAGCCTACCATATAAGGAAAGCTTGCGGATAAGGGGGCTGCTTACACTACGCTTTCCCAACTTCATGAAAATACTTCTTACCCGTGTATCTTACAATAGGAAAATACATCTTAAAACATTGTTGCTGCTATCTATGTTAATCAGGAACATCCGGGTGTATTTGACAGGCCTTTACCAAGCTCAGCTAGCGAAGTCTGAGTAAACACTACTTCTTTCTCGCAAATCTAAGCCAGGTTTGGAGCGTGTCTCTTCACAGGGCACGCACGAATAGCGTTGTTATCGCTCAGCAAGAACAAGTAATCACGTGCAGTACACGCTGACAGTCCACCAGGAGAGCATGATGTTCATGACAACAAGCAAGTGCATTTGCAAGGGCGAACACCACCATCTAACCAGAAACCCATACCTGCCAGAGTCGCTCTCAGAGAAAGCCCAGAAGATGGCAGCAAATGCAAAAGCACACCTTTAACCGCACCAGGAACTCACACCAGCTCCCCTCTCCTCCAGCTAGCACAGGAGCCCTGTGAGCAGCCCGGGACAGGGCACAGGAGGGAACCGCGGACAGAGAAGCGTCATCGCCCGTGCATGCCGGAGTGACGGGTGATGAGCCCATCGAGGGCAGGA
>NW_010316792.1:0-3684 GCF_000700745.2 Antrostomus carolinensis | reverse complement strand
CTAACATTCTGTGATTCTGTGATTTTCTTGTCCTCTCACAGTTTTGGAGGTCCCTCTGACCAGTTAGACCCTGCCTGCATGTTTTTTACAGCCAGTTTTTCACACTGCAGTGCTCTGTACAACTCCAGGGTCTCTTCCCTTCTTAAAGAGCAGCTTCATTGTGCCCTGAGAGTTGCATTGGCACTGGAATGAAATTTCAAGGGGGTGGTAAAATAGTGAGTAGGAGAACTGTTAGAGCTTGGCGATGTTGAAATCCCCTGGGACAACATGTTGGCTGGTGACCAAGCCAAACCATCTTTTCAAGCATAAGCTGCAGTGAAGAGGGCAGGGCTCTGGGCGGTGAGGCAAAAAACAGATGAGGTGTCAGCAGCGTCCAGGAAACCATCTGGCTGTGGTGATGAGGACAAGCTCCTCACCTGAGCCTGTTGCACCAGGTGTGCTCTGCAGGGAAACCTATGGCTGAATCTCCGAGAAAGACCGTTGAGGCTACAGGAGCTTTCAGATGGTCACCAATGGTCTTGATGCCAGTTAGGCAGTCCCATTTCTATGGGAGGTATCAGGGAGAGACTGTACCTTGGAAATGACACAGATGGCCTCAAATACAGAGCAGAGCTGTGACTTGCCCCAGTTAAGGGAAATCTGAGTGTGCAAAGTCAAGAGATGATGGGCATCCCACGATGGAGCTCTGCCAGGGTACATGGCAGTCAATCATTAATGCTTTTCAACCCTCCAGCCAGACATCTTTCTTCAGCTTGCAGCTTCTCTGGCTTTTCCCCAAGACTGGTAGGGATTTAATAAAGAATCCTCTAGTGGTATTTTTGTTCTTCCTTTTACCCTGCTTAAGGCCTTTTAACATTGTTTTTGCTTGGTTTGTCCTTTGCCCTTGTGTTGGAGGGTAAGGACAACACGGTGCAAACATTTTTTGAAAGAGGCTCTGTTCTACCAACAAGCTTGGGATTTAAATTTTGGGCAAAGATTTTAATACAGCTCTTCGCCTAGTTCACGAGAGAATTAAAGCACATGCACAAATGTACAGAAATTGGTTCCTGTAGACAGATTAATAATAAAAGAAAAAAACACTGTGACTATTGTACATTTTCAAAGCCCTTATAAGAAATAAAATATCTCATGAATAGCTTTCAAAATGACAAAAGTTTTTCAGACATCAGGGCACAGATTTCTTGGGGCTGATGATAGTTGATAATAAGAGGAGAAAATGAGAGCAGTAATGGGTGGGATGTTGCAGAAGCCCTCTCCTTGGCTGCGGAGCCAGGGGGTAAGGGAAGGGTTCAGGGAGCATCCCCCCAGCAGCCTGCCACCATACTCCTGCTGTAGCCCCAGAACAAGGTTTCTAGGCAATCCAATATGTATTTATGTCTGGCATCTAAGGGTGCCAAGAAAGATAAGAAAGGAAAGGAAAATTGAGAGAATGAAGAGAAAATGAGATACCGCTCCAATTCTTCTCAGGCTCCAGGACTGATCAGTGTCTATGAGGAAGAATTCATTCTTATGTACTATGAAAAGAGAGAGAGCAATGTAAAACTAACATTTCTGATGTGAGACTCAGATTCTCAGTGTGAAAAAATAACATTTTTGCTTTTAAACTAAAAATGGTTCTTCTCAATTCATTTTAATTCTTCATGTAAATTCTAACCTTAATTCTCATGTTTAGATGTAGCTCTGAACCTGGGAGACATATACAAAAAGGCCCCAGCTTGAAGTTAACAAATAGACACTAACAAAATGTTGACATTGCCAGGGATTTTGCTTGTGGCTGATCTTGGATGTGTTAATTATGCCATGATCTTAGCAAATATCTAAAATTTTAGGAACAGAAGAATTTAACTGGATAACTGAATAGATAGTTCTACTGAACTTGCAGAAACTGAACAATTGCATCTTAAAATTTATTTGCATTTTTTCTGATCCTGTTTCCCATGGAAAGCTGTTCCAGAACCTCATTGGTTTTATGGTTAGAATTTTTCCTATTTCCAGTCTAAATTTATCCTTGGCTAGATTCTGTCAAACTGTTTTTGGCCTAACACTGTTCTTTCTTTAAATAGTTCTTATCCATTCCTGATGTTTATTCCCTGGTAAATAGCAACCACATCTCCTTTCAGGCTGTGTTTTGATAGGCTGACAAACAAAGTATTTTAATTTCTCTGCTTTGAGATAAGCTCTTTTTTCTCCCCACTATGCCCACAGCTGTTTTGTGAAACAGCTCCAGCCAGGGCACATCTATCTTGCACATTAATGGCCAGTATGGACATTTTGTATTTCAGAGGAGGTCTTGCTGGTGCCTTGCACAAAGGCACGAATACTTTCTGTCTCCAGTGGAAATACTTCACCTGACACATGTAGGATCTCACTTGCCTTTTTCCGTAACTACAGCATCTTGCTGGCTCATAAAAGCAGTTCTTCTTCTTCCTCCCTTTTTGTTTCAACTGATGAACTCCAGATTGTAGCAGAAAAGCTAATGAGTCTGGGATTGCACAAACTTACACTGAAATAAAAAAATGAGCCTTGTTTTTCTAACTTCTTACTTCTTTAGGAAATTCCATTATTTCCTTCTTCATGACAATTCCCTTGGTACAGTGCTATCTATTATGACAGGCTGTCTACAAAATCTTCTTGAGATGATATTGACCCATATATTTCTACACTTTGGAGAAACTTATTCTAGGCATAGTCCAGTCCAGTTGAGCTCTTTCTGTCAAAACCACATTGTCTCAGCTGCTGGTGTGCCCTGGTCACTTGTTAGCTGTTGGACCAAGATCTCATTGCATTTTCCCTTCTCTTTGTTTAAACAGATAGTCTTTTCTGTATAGAGTGTAAGCTGCTATGGGCTCAAATCAAACTTTTTAATATGAGATTTTACTGTGCTTCACAAAGTAGTGTTCTGATCCACTGATGATACTTCTGGGAGCCACAAAAAATACCTTGTAGAAGAACACAAATGAGAATCTTAAACTAAAATTTTTGAAGAGAGTTAAAAAAAAAAAAATACAGAGCTGAATTTTGAATATTAATCAGTATTAAATTAAGTCTTTAGATATCTTTAGCTAATTTGAACTTAAAAACATACTAAATTTAAACACTATTTATGAAGCAGTATCAAATAATGAGTATCTCCTGGTTTTAAGGAAGTACTTGGTTTACTGTGAGATGCTTTCTGCAAAGGAGATGCTTTCCCTGAACTGAGATGTGAATTGCATCTGGAACTGGTTGAAAATGGAAGAGCTGGTTTCACCAAAAATCAAAAAAGCCAATACCTTTGTTCTGAAGAGTGGGAGTCATTTTTTAAAACTAATTACACATTTTTAAAAGCATTGAAGAATGTTATCAAAATGGATTTAGTGTCTCTATTTCTTAAAGAAGCAAAGGTCTTTTTAATTCTTCATACTTTTTTAATAAGTTCTTAAATTTTCAATATTTTAACTGGCCCTTTGGGTCATCAAGGTGATAGTACCTGTGCTCTACAAGATAGTTATTTTGACGATTCTGAGATATCCTGAGCACCCAACTGTCTCACTGGCATCCTGCTCTAACAAAACTGTTTGAAGTACAGACTTTCTTCCCTATAAATACAAAGCCAATCTCAAATTATGATCTCTGAATGCCAAAAATACCAGCAGCAGAGAACTATACTTTCTGTTTGCAAGGCACTTCCTATAATAATTCCGA
>NW_010316791.1:0-6065 GCF_000700745.2 Antrostomus carolinensis | reverse complement strand
CCTCTGGATGGCATCCCGTCCCTCCAGCAAAAGGGGAAAGATGTCCATAAGATCCTCTCTTATGAAAATTTTTGAATGATTGATACAGCTGAGGAGGAAAATATAATTTTTTCAGGAAATCACAAATTTCAATGCTCTTTAGTGGAAAATCTGAATTGTTGCTATATTTTCTAGGGAGAATTTACAAAAACAATATATAAATTCTTTCTAAGGCAAATGAGGGTCATACCTATTATATTTTCTTGTATCTATGAAATAAAAACATTTTAAAATCTCTGCACTGGAATTTTATCTTCTCAGTTACTCAGTCGCAGTTACTGTAAAAGCAAGGATAAACTTTGCATTATTAACTGAAGTGTTCTTTTCCAGGCTGAAACAAAACTGTTTCTTTTGGCATAGTGTTGCTTTGGATAATCTCAAACAAGGGAAAATCCTAAAAGTAGGCTTACTGTTTTAATAGACCTGGTTTTGATTTGAGTTCAGGGCTCTCATCTCTCTCCTGGCTTTTCAACACACTCTTCTCTCTGTTCCAAAACAAAGCTCCTCTGGACAGTTGTGTACATTGTCTAGTATTAGGTAGGTTGTTTTTCACTGTTACAAACAGTAAAGCTGTAGTGAAGACTTGGGATTTTCACTGTCATAGCTAAAGGACCTCAGTTATTTCGTATTACGTCTGTGAAGTTTTGGATTCAATTAAGTTAACACAAGAATAGACATATGCTACAGGCTTCATTATGGTATCAGAAATAGAACGGTGAATAACAAATGCCATTTAATGACAGCTACCAATGCACAGAAGGTTAAGTGTATTTCTAAAAATAAATACGATAAATTCACACTTGGATGACTAAAATTAAATATTCAAAGCTTTGTAGAAGTTCCTAAATAAAATACCACTATTCTTAAAGCTAGCAAGCTGCTATATCTCCCACCATGTAAAAAAAAGGTGTTCTGGAAGTTCAGACTTAGTCTAGTGAAAGCAATTTTGGTATTTGAGGTCTTTTTCCTCCTCCATCTCCTTGGTCTCCTTCTAGTTATTGTAAAAAATTATCCCATTTTCTCGATCCTACTCTGGTATCTTTCTTCATTTGGATGTTCCTTGAAACCCCTCCTTCCATAGTCCTGTGATCAGGATTTAAAAATAGCTGGGCTCCCAAAATATCACTGAAAATGTAGGAGATTTCTGTGGCTAAAAATTTAAACAAATCAAAGGTAGCCACAGAAATTTTTTGGTCAAAAATTGAAAAAAAGGTCAATTTCCTTTTAAGTTCAAAATCAATTAAACTGAATAGAAGATAAGATATTGCTGTTTTCCAAACATGTCTGTGTGACTTTATAGCCTATGACCCTTGGCCAATTTAATGAGACTCAGGTCAGGTTTGTAATACAAAATTTTGCTGCAACAGCTCTGTTGATGAGGAGGATGGTAAAGTATGATGTGTGATTGACAGAACTGTGCTGGTGAAATTGCTACTGCAAGCACAGGCAAAACTATGCTTTTGCTGACGATTCCGTTAATTCTGAGTGTGGAGGGGGGAAGAAGGAGAAAGGTAGTGTAAGAGTAAATGATTCTAGGCAAAACACAGTTTTATTCATATAAACCACATCTATATTAGGGATGCTTTGCTTACAAAATGTATCAGTTATTAAAACTGGACAGTCAGTGACACTGACACTTAAAATACATGTATCACTGTTTGGATAGGATAAGGCAATGTCATAAAAAAAGTCTACATTTACAAAGGGATCCCTGATACTTTTTTTTTAAACAAAAGTATAGCAAACAAAAGTATAGCAAACAAAAAAAGGAAGACCCACACTGTTGCTGAAGAGGCATCCCAGATTTTTACACAGAACAGAAACAGCCCCTCATTTGACACCCAGATATAGCAGAAGTCTGTGATGTCTTCAAGAGAGTTGCAATTTAAAAAGCTGAAAAGTAGTAGATGCTAGTATGTAATTGATTGATGTATCAGAATATCCCCTTAAATAAATTATTAGATTAGGTTGTTTTAATCTGGGCACCAAGTACCCAAAGAAAAGAAGTGGCTCATTTAGAACCATCAGCTCTATTGGGTAATTACTTTAATTAGGTACTTTTTGAAAACTACACATTAGCTACATGACAGATCAGAATTGTTTTGGTCTATTGAGTAATTATTTAATTAGGCCACATTTTAAAACCTGTTTATCTCCCATATAATGGTTGGAACCAGTTCCTTCTGGTTTATTTTGTAATTATTTAATGAGGCCAAGCATATCAATTGCAAAAAATCCTTTCCAAGCATAGTGCTACTCTGTGCTGCAGGGGAAAATAAAATTTAAAAAAAATTCTAAGGTGTTTTAGTAAGAATTTACTACATACAGACAGAAGAATGTCTTTCATTTGTAATGTTACAAGGAATGAAGCAAGGAGGACAAAAAGGTTACAGCCTTTGTAGAGAAGGACCAATGCAAAAGTCTAAAAATGAATAAGAAGGAAAATGTTAATCACTTTTGTTAGACCATCTATGCAAAGGTAAAAATGGAAAGCAGCCAAAAGTAACCTTTTTTCATCTAGCCAAGGGAAAATGAATCAGGAATACAAGATATTCTGGCAAGGTAAAGATGATTCAGAATTCTTAATTAAACAGAGGTAAAAGATCAAAGCAGAAGCATAGTCTAGGGAAACTTTGTTTCATTGTAAAAAATCATCCTGGATTAGAAGGGAATGATGATCTAACATAATTTTCAGACTAGAGAGATCTTCAGACTAGATATGATACTGTCAACACTGAAGTCGGTGCCACAACTTCCACTCATTTGAATGGGAGAAAACCTGAATGTGTGCCATTTCAAAAATAAATGATATTTTGCAAGCAGCCGTCTAGCAATGGAAAGGCTATTCCCAAGTATGCCTAAAATAATTTTTAAAAAATGGTTTAGTGGTAAATGTGTGGATAAATGTGTATTTTTCTAAGATATTTAATCACACTGATCTTAAAAGGACATTAGAAAAGCATGGAAAGAGTGCTGCAAAGCCTAAGGCTCTTCCTGAATTTTTGTATGTACAGGAGACTTGTACAAGATTCTTGCCAGTCAACAACAGATATGTGATTAAGTTTATAAGTGCTGGATTTCATGGGGTGATGACCTTTTTCAAAAAAAGAAAACACTGAAAAGATATAGAAATGGTGAGCATGGGAAAAATATAAAGACATCAGTAGCATTTACCCACTGCATCCCATTGTGAAGAAATATATTCTTCAGATGTCATTGCATGATTTTCTGATGATTGATAAGGGAGAAAAGGTGGAGGCAGAACAGTTTCAAATGAAAGGGAATAGAATGGCAATAGTAACAGTGTTGCTGTAGCTGTCATGTCTAACCTTGCCTTACTGAACAGCAACAGAGTTTCAAATAAAAAGATGAGACTCATTAATGTGGCTGTAATATATGAGACCTTTGCCCTGAATCCATCCAGAATTATGGCAATTTACCAAATTACTACCCATCAGCAGAGCTGCAGGAACTGTCCGTGTGCACACTGTGAGCTTGTGCCTGGCAGGGGGTTTGAATCTGTTCAACAGAGATTTATTTTACGTCATACAGTCTCAAAACCCGGAAGAGCTTGTGAACATTCAGAGTAGTTCCATGCTAACAGCATCTGAGCCAGCCTGGCACTGTCATGGGTCTGAGCCATTTGGCTCCTGAATTACATGGGAGAATTTACTTGGCTCCTGAAGATAGGTGAGTTACAGAGCTTAGGAGCAGCAGGCTTTTAAATACACGAAGCATCATGTGTTTTTCACATTTCAACTCCCATAAGCCATTGATTTTCATTCAGCTGATCTGTATGAGGAACAATGCTTTTCTTTTTTTTTTTTTTTTTTGTTTTTTTTTTACATGACAACTGGGGTTTCAAGGGAAAAAAAAGGAAAAAAAAAAAAAAGAAAAAAAAAAGGAGGAAATAAGCAAAAGCTCATCCTGCCCAAACTGCTCCTGAACTGGATTTACATGGAATTGAGTCACTCATAATTCTTCTCTCTACTCCACTCCTCTGTTCAGCGGCTATCTGAAATGATCCAGTTAACATATTTAAAAACTCCCCAGGCCTCAGTTCCTGAAAGTGTAATGCTTCTGGACAGAAGTAAAAAAAATGCCTTTCTTGGCTTCGTCTCAGGAGGTCCTTCAGACATTCTTTCTACTGTATTCTCTAATTCTATCCAGACTATTATCTCTTGCCAGAATCCCCTCTGAGCTTTGGTGGAAAAAAGCCCTATGCACAACTCTTCACTTGACTGTATTTTTCCTTCTTTTGGTCCCTGGATGTTGAAGCAGATTTCCCTTTACAAGGAAAAAACTGTTTAAGAGTCTAAGAGTAGGAAAATTCAAGGAGTTTCACTGTTTCCCTCACATCATTCTTTGTGTCAATGTGGAGACAGAGTGAGGCAAGAACAGGGGGAGGAAAAAGGGCTGGATGGTTGACATTTGAGTATTTGAATTGGTTTGATCCTTGAAATCTTGAGAATACCTGAGGTCTGGTAGAGTCTTGGATTATTCTTTCCTACAGCTCTGTACCTCCTCACAGATCCTCAAATCATGACACTCCTGATGAGTATCTCACAGCAGGACTCTCACCCTACTTAAGGCATACTTTATTAGTAGTGATGCTTAGTTGGCTTAACAGTATGATAAAATGGAGGGCTCTAGAAATGGGTAAGCTCTTTGCACAGAATATATATTGTACATCTTCATAGGATTTCATTGCTGAAAAAAACAAGACACGACTTTCTTCTTTCTTGAAGTCAATGGCTCAATACTAAAAGGAAGAGCCAAAAAGAAAATAGGCCTAGCTAGGACCAATTTAGTCATCATAAGCTGAATCAAACTCAAGGCTCATCTTCTGTGCTTTTGACTGCCTCCTATTCCTTGTGTCTCTGATATAAATGGGAGATAATCTTTGTGTGCCATAGGGAAATGCCCAGGTCTGGTGGTGTTGTGCTCCCTTCCAAGTACTAAAGCTATCTATAATCTGTAAGAAGCTCAAATGTGATTTCTCCATCCAGGAATAAGAAATGACCTGTACCTTTTTAATTTTTAGTTAAATTTTAGCTATTTTTAACTTCTCTAATAAAAGGTATTACTATGAACTCTATGGTATTTTGCTTGGATTCATCCCATTTTAGAATTACACAAGTGCAAAAAAACTGTTTGAAAAAAATAAGTCAATTCTTTTAATACATACAAATAACTCAGAGTGCCTCTGTTTATTTGTACGTAAAATTTGGGAAGGGAGGGAAAATACTTTTGGGCAGTTCTTATGCCAGTAGTTCATATGCCAAGCTTCAAGTTTTGATGCCAATTATATTTTTAAAAGTCAATTGTAAACCTTTGGCAAATATTATTTCTATTGGATTACTAACATAAGCTGAACTATAGAACCAAAAATGTTCTGCAGGAGTTCTTAGTTGTGGCAAAACACAATAATATGCATGAAAATAGTTATGCATTTAAAGAGATCATGTCACATTCTGACAAAAGTTGCCTAAATCATGCTTCAGGAAATCCTCCAAAGTTCCCATTTAGTGCTCTGAATTTCTTTCCAGCATGGCTGATTGCCAGGATATTTGTGCATGAATTAAATTTTATTGCCTCATTATACTTGACTGATTTGTGTAGAGCCATTTGTGTAACAATGAGCAAACCTTTAAAGATTTTAGGGGTTTGGTCTGCTGCAGGGAAAAATCCCGCAGTTTCGATCTCACTGTTGGTTTGGATTTTCTGAGAATAGGCTTTCTCATCACATTTTCCCCAGTGTTTCCTAGTAATAAACCTGGCTAAAACAACATACTTACTCACAGTCAAGATTTACAGGGGTTTCTCAGAAGCACTGCGGTTGTCATTCTGGAATAGTGGAATTTCCTTAGCTCGTGTCCTGGTTTTGCTAAGATAGAATTAATTTTCTTTTTAGTAGTTAGAAGAGCTGTGTTTTTGTTTCAGCAGAACTTGTTATGAGAAGAACATTGATAACAGTACTGGTGCTATCAGTTGTTGCTAGAGCTCAAGGCCACCGTGTTTGGCTG
>NW_010316790.1:0-4621 GCF_000700745.2 Antrostomus carolinensis | reverse complement strand
AAGGGCTAGCCAAGTGAAACTATCACAACATACAATAGAAATTATTCAGAAAAATTAAAGTACAATACAAAATTAACGTTGATAACATGTAATAACTGAATTAATTGCTAAATATGCATACAACTTGTTCCTATAACGTATAAATGCTAAAAATGTATCCATTTTCCAGGTTATAAATTAGTAAGAGTGCTGAAGGATTTGGGTCAAACTCCTTTGTCTCCTGCTATGTAGAAAAACTTTATTCTTGTAAAGTAAGCACTGATTATGCTGAATTCTGAATTATATATAATAGTACTGATTACCAGGCCTATAATAAAATCAGTGGAATTATATATTGCATTTTTCCTTATATGAGTTAATACGAAGCCACTTGCCATTATACACCTATGCTTTCCCTCAAGCTTATTTTCACCTAAAGGTATTTCCTTTCCTTAATGCCTCACCTCATTTGTAGTTTTACATAAATTGTAAATACAGCCTCCTCCTTTATTTTTCTCAAGGCATTGTCTGTGACACCAACTCTCTATCATACAAGAGATTTTTGTGAAGTGCAGCAGTGCAAATTACACTTAAACAAAATAATCCTGAGTATAGTATACTACTACTAGTAAGCATTTCCATTAAATAATCAGTTGTTTCAGTGAACTCCCACATTCCTCCTTTAACTGAAAAATGGAATTTATAATCCTTATAACCTATATATCACAGGTATAACAAAATTAGGATCTCTTACAGGAGGAATCCATAGGTTGGAATAAATAACCTCTGGTCTGGTTAAAGCTGTGTAAAAATAAGCATAACCAAAACAGAAACTTTTCCAATTCAGAAGATGTGACAGGATCAATAACTACCCTGTTTTAATGTGACATAAAAACATGTCACCAGTAAAGTCAAAGGAGTGAAGATTTTTTTTTTGTCTGAAAAGCATCTCAAGACTCAACTGCCAGCATCTCACTATCCCAAAGGCACTGTCAGCTGCTGCAAGCCCAACACCATCAGTAGTTGGGAAAGACTTGCTGCACCACATGATCTATTAATCTAAGATTTTTCCCATCCTTGATTTCAAAGGCCAAAGTTATCTCTTCTCCCTATTGCCTCCATCACTTTCAGAGGCCTAGGCATTGCTGAAGCTTGCACTGACCACCTTGCAATCCTGTACAGATACCTACCACCCTGATGAACAGATGGGCCTCACACAAACACCTACTACCTGACAACAGGAGCACTCGGGCTATCTATGTTGGAGTCCAGCTCAGCATCCCACTGCCACATAACTCCAGGATTTTCGGCTGTCCAAGCACAGCTGCAAGCAACATCAAGGCATCACAGCAGACATGCAGGCTGTTGATCACTGAATAATGAACACTAATTGGCTTGCTGAGGCCCTTTTAGTACTCAGTATCATCTTGCTTCATCTTACCGTCCCCATCTCAAGTATGACATGCATGCCTTGCCTTAAGGGGTGCAGGCCACTCTTTTGGAAACACTGACTTAAGATAAATTCATCGCAGTACATTGATCTTAGAAGTAAGAAAAAAAAAATCACAGCCTTGTGCACATTGTAGAGTTCCTGCTTTAATCCCACAGAAATAGTTGCTATAGACAAGAAAAACAGAAACTACTGTAAACAGGAAAGAGAAATAACTGACACTTAAATGCACTGTCTAAAATACACCTTGGAAGAAGTGAAGTTTCTAGTTCATATAATAGGGTTGAGCATTAACCACCAGAGCTCTGTATCACTGCTCTAGACCCTAGGTTGTAGGGGAGTGTATTTCTCCAGTCTACTTTGTGATTACTCTGCTTTCTCAAATTAAGGCATTTTTATTTATCATGCAAGTACAAAATTCCTAGAGGAATTTACACTGTCATTGACATCACTATATAATTCAAACATGCAGAATGAAGGTTATCAATAAAAATGCAGTTTGAATGCATGCTAGACTTTTGTTTTGATAAAGTCTCAATATTTTTGTAATGTTCTAGCTCTTTTTGTTGTTTTGTGGGGAATGGAAAATGTTTAAATTACTTCTTGGCACAGTGTTTTATCTTTTCATAGACACCAAGTACCAATGAAAAACATCAAGTCAAATTTTTTCATCCCATATGTCTCCACCTAA
This sequence comes from Antrostomus carolinensis, assembly GCF_000700745.2. Taxonomy (NCBI): domain Eukaryota; kingdom Metazoa; phylum Chordata; class Aves; order Caprimulgiformes; family Caprimulgidae; genus Antrostomus; species Antrostomus carolinensis. Next base: position 2,501 of record NW_010316790.1, on the reverse strand, counting down.
CATTAAACACTTCAATGAGTGGGACTTGGGCTATTGCTACTCCACATGCACTAAAGATATTTTGCACAGCTAAAACGAGTAAACTATTCAGAATGTCCACCTCCTATCCTCTAACACATAGCATATGGTACCACGCTTTTGGCAGGGTACAGCTCTAAAATTGGGATTCCATATCTATATTAAAATGGTAAATTTTACATCAGCATTTAAGTACAGCTGAGGTTTTATAATATTTTTTGTTCAGAAAACAGAATACTAACATTGTTGATTCCTTCATATAGACATTGGCTAAGGCTGTTCTAAGTTAGATGTGTTACCAGGTGAATTTTCAGCTATAACCCAATATTTATCAGTTTTATAACAAAAAACATTGCTTCCTTTCATCAGCTGAACATCATCATAACCTGATAACAGGTTAAATTCATAGCTGACTACCACTTTTGCAAAATGTTCCAGATTCTGACGTAAGACCAAATCTTTTAGCTTTTATTCTTTTGGGAGTATCCTTTGAGTATCATGATACAAATACTTCTTTCTTGCTTATGTTAGTGAACAACTACACTGTAAAACTAATAAGACACTGGAAGGAAGCACACACCAGGTTTATCTTTTTAAGTTTATGCCTCTGGGAAGCAGGACTTGCTTTGCACCTCACAAAAGTCTACTCTCCACACCTCAGATTTCAGGTAACTCAGTGACCAACTGCCTGAATGTTGTTTATTGCACTGCTGGTCCTAGACTTCTTCCTCTTGCCTCCATATTTTTCCTCTGGTTGAGTCATAAAACCAAAGGCTGCTTGAAACAGTGCAAAGGTATTTTAAATAGATGTTATGAAAAGCTTGTTGCAGAATTAAGACTTTTTGCTCTTCACTTACTTAATTCCACATTGTGATACCACCCACTATGAAGTCTCCAGTCATTAGGAAAAAGAAGTAAGAGCAGTATGAAGGAGAAAGACAGATACTATGAAGTTACAAAGACTCAATGAATGTCTGTCAACAGACAAATACACACTGAAGTCCATCTTTCTGTAGCTATGTCTACAGATAGATGGACTTGGATATACAATAGAAACTATACTGTACTGAAAATATTCACTGCGTGCTCTCTGTGGAATCACTATTCAAGTGAAAAAGAAATGCAAAGCTTTTATTTTATTTTCAATATTCTAAGGATCTCTTAGGTTTCCCTCAAAAATTACATGGAATTCTTGCAAGCATGAAACCAGAGTTCTTCCCATATACCAAACCAAATATATGGCAATTGTTTTACTTCCTCTGTGGCCAGCACAGCTCTTGTCAGACATAAAATGCAGACAGAAACCAAACATAAAAGTAAAGAGAAAAAGAATCATCAGGCAAAAATTTGTGGGACACATACACAGATCATTACCATAGACTGTATTATAGCACTGCTTAACCTGATATGATTCAAAGTCTCTGTTGCTTGAAATTAAGGTAGTACACATTCTGAAACTTTGAACATTTTTAAAATGAGAGATATTTTAAAATTAATAATCTTGGAAATATTAAGATCATTATCTTATTCACAGACAATATTTGGTGGCAGTTTTAGTTAGGTCACTCCAGTTACTTTATATAATAATATATATAAAAATTAACACAAGCAACAATAAGAGGTACTGTTATACATGCATATATTAGCATCTTTATCACTTACCTTCCAAGCTTTCTTGTTCATCTGGGGTGAAAGTATCCATCTGACTCTGCTCTCTCAAGAAATGGATGACTGCATAAACCAAGCGTTTGACTGATGACATTTTGAAATTGATGAGTTTCTCCTATGTCTTAAGAACAACAGGATCTCTTATTTCAGAAAAAATAATTCCTACAGTATTCCAACCTCCCACTGACCTCAGTAAGAAGTACACACAATACACAGACACTTATTCTTCACTGGAAAGCCAAATACAATGCCTTGAAACAAGTGGTTAAGTTGTACGGATCAGGGAGAACTCCTATAGTCATCTAGTCTAACTACCAGCAAAGGAGCACAGATTTTCTCAGACCCATTCCTATGGGACAGTTCAGTGAGGCTAAATAATTTAGCAACTTATTTTTCTTTTTTATTTTTGTACAGTTTGGATTTTATTTCTAAGACATATGCACATGCTTAAATCAAAATCAATTAAAAAGACACATTGGTAAATATAATGACACAAAGAAACACACTTTAATAAAAGGTATTCTGTTCTCTGACCTTGTGCTCTGAACAGTTTATATTCAATCTGGACAAAAAACTGGAACGCTGTGACCTCCGTGCACACTTGTGATTAGAGACGCTGCTGCTGCCTCAGTCTGATCTGCATTCAGCACCAGCTGCGAGTTACGTAACTTTCGGGAAAATTTTAGTTCCAACTTTCCAGTTATTTTTCCTCAAACCATTTAGATTTAAAAGGGCAAAACCTTATCCAGTCGCCAGGGCAAGCAGGTAAAAAAGAGCGTTAAATGACTGGCGAGAGCTGGGCCAACCCTCGCTGA
>NW_010316789.1:0-2672 GCF_000700745.2 Antrostomus carolinensis | reverse complement strand
CCAACCCAAACCAGTCTATGATTTTTATGAATATTTGGAAAATGCAAAATAGCTTTGTACTTGCAGACTGACGTGGCAAAGCACAGGTCCTTTGATCCTGATGGTCACAAAGAGTCTGCCCAGCAAGGAGATGGCTGCAGAGTCAAGAGCTGAGCTGTCAGCCACTGTCAGCCTCTGTCCCGTGGAGGCTGCACACCCAAAAGCCACACTGCACGTTCTGATGCATGCTGGAGTCTGCTTTTCTAGACAAACAATGGGCAAGAAGAAACATTTTAAACAACTGATTGCACTTACAACAGCCTGTGGCATGAAAAATGGTGAGTAGATCCAGGCAGTTAAGGCAGAATCAGACTTTCATTTTAACATGCACTCTCCTCAAGGTGAGTTCATCGAGGCTTTTGGTAATGACCTAAAGAAAACTCCAGTTTCTCGTGCCTGCAAGCACTCTGTATTTTTTATAATTCATTCAGGATTGTTACGGGGAAATCAGCCAAGCCACAAACCAAGCACTTGGCAATGCGGCCTCGTGTCATTTCTGCACGAGCAGGAAGATGTTCTTACGCCGTGAAATGAAGCAAACAAAGAGCCGTAATGGTTTGATAAGAATTCCTGAAGAATTCTCCAGTTTATCTCTGCCACTAGCTAATTGGAGCCTGGCCGGTTGCCATGGAGACCCGGCTGAGCAGGAGCAGCATGATGCTCACTGAGACAGCAGCGGAGGGAAGGGAGAGCACCGAGGGTGCAGGATCGTTTCCTGTCTTCTGCTGCCAGCCCGTGTCTACTCACACGTTGTGGGTGTACATGTGCCCCACTGACAGAGGCTGGGTCGTCCTGACCCTCTGATATCTCAGAGAGCACATCACGGGTGTCCTGCCTGGTGCTGGGGTGTGAATTCGTGAGACAGAGCATCCTCAGCACCATCTCGGCTCCTTTGTGCTGCTCAGTGGAGGCAACGCACCCTACAGCAGGAACCCGATGGCAGCATGACTGCCTTGCTTTGACTTGCTGCTCACACATCATCTGGGATTTCCACTCCTCATCAGTCCAGATTTTTTTTTTCCATCCTGTGAATCTCATCCCAGTGGCCTCTTCTAAAGCTGTGTTTGCATCCATGGAGGCACAGGTAAATGTATTGGTGTCTTAATGGAAGTCAAGTCATGCTGCATGAATGATGCCTCCTGCATGAGGGCCTGTCTCTCAGCTGGCAGGAACTTCTAGAATAGGGAAGGAAAAAAGTGAGGAAGAGTAAAACAGTAAATCTACAGCATGAAGGGCAAGCTGGTAAGAACTTCAGAGGATAATTTCACCCAGGGGTTCAATCCAAAAGCTTCACCTAAAGCTCATAGAAAGAAGATGAGTTTATTTTGCATGTGAAGGGCACTGTGTGGTCTGAAGCAGGTGGAACTGGTGCAGGTACACTTGTGTCTGTCTGCCAGGCATTTGGTAACACCAACTGAATTTTCAGCAAGTTGAATTGTGTGGTAGGTGACAGCAGAAGTTTTCCTTTAGCATCCCTACAGAAATTCTTCTAAATACAGAAGATGGGCTAAGCTGCTTGCTTTGAAAGCCAACAAGAAATGTTGGATTTTGACCCAGGAAATGTCCCACAAGTCTCTGTTGACAATTTTCCTAGGTTTAATGGGAAATGTCCACCTTGAGGCAGTTCTGGTATCAAGGTCTTCTCCACTGACTGCAAAACGTGCTTCCCTGGGAAAAGCAATGTTATGCAGACCCTGGGTGTGGTTGAGGGCCTGCAGCAGGAGTCTCGGTCTGTTATGGTTTAGTGGATGGAACTCAGCTTGTCCACACGTTCCTTAAAGCACTGGCTGCACCATTCTCTGCTGGGAACAACCCTTCCCGTCCTGCGGCCGGGATGTGGGACCTGGTTCTCTTTAAGCTTCCTGCTCTTGGACACTTATGAAAGTGTCCCATGACAAATACTTCAGCCAGGTGAGACAGGTAAGGTCTCATAGTGGTTTTTAAAGCACATTTTTACTGTTGTTTTCAGGACCTATCCTAAATTCCTTCTCAGATTTTTTTTTTTTTGGAGTTCCATCTAGCTTATCCAACTTTTTTCCTCTAAATCCTTCTAACTCCAGAGCTGGCTGCCATTCACACAATCTCACTTTTTGTATTAATATCACCAGCCAGAGCCTTGAGGCAATCCTGAAGGCCACCGCTTTAAACAACACGGCTTTTGATGCCTTTTGAAGGGCAGCTGATGTCAATGTGTTAATGTGATGTTAATATGGACTTGGTGGCAGCCACCATGGCTAGCAGCCTGTACAAGCTGCCACAAGGATGTACTCATGCTACATGAGCAGCTTTTCTGGGGAGGACTTTCCTCCACAACCTCTGGTTGACCTCCATCTCTCTATGTGGTGTTTGGAACAGCTCTTCTGTGGTCAGTGCATAGACAATAGCAAGTGATGGTGAACACTTAGTGCTGGGTCCTCCTCATTGAACATGGGCATGGAATAGCACTTGAGGATGGAAAAATTCTGGTAAGGAGCTTCATTCAACACTGGGCTGGTCTAAAGGACCGTCTGGCCCCTTGATTTTGTACTGGCTGTTGGTGCTGATGTGGTTTAACCAAACCCAGGACAGGTGCCAAGCGGAGGGAGGGTGGCAGTTTTGTGGCCTTGCTGAAGAGTTTTACAGGAGAAAAGCAG
>NW_010316788.1:0-4746 GCF_000700745.2 Antrostomus carolinensis | reverse complement strand
AAATAAAATAAAATAAAATAAAATAAAATTTGGTCACTTTTCAGAGGACCAGGACTATGACTAGTTTCATAGTATGAACAAGATTTTCTTGGTTGTTTGCTTGTTATAAGCAAATGGACTTGGATTTGTCTATGACCTCCTGCTATCTCTATGATTAGTTTGAAGTTGGCATTCCAGCCTCAGGAAGAGATCTGTGTGTTGGAAGTACTGGGTCATTAACTAGCACGGTGCCAGCTCTGCTGGCCTCTAAATCAACAAGCTTTGAAGTAACGACACACATGATAGGGTAATGCCACATCTTCAAAAGGAGTAAAGGAGTGGAGTTTCAAGAAGGGAAGTGCATTTGGATCAGCTTCAGGATTCCTCCTAGTAACATGAATCCAAGATTTTCTGTGAGGAGCCATCTCAAAAGGCAATATTATCACAATAGTGCAGTGCCTGCTTAGTGGGAGAGTGTGTTCTTCAGTGAGTACCACCATTTTCTTTTGCAGCTGTGCCAACAGTTGGCCAAAAATAAACTAGACTAATATTTGAATGTTTTTTCCCACAGATTAATTGTTCAACATAAGAGTTATGGCAATAAAAGTGCTTATACCAGCTTTCAAACAAGATTTTTATTGAGGAAAAAAAAACAAAACCCAACACAAAACCAAAACATAAACCAAACAAAATCCTCCTGGATATGCAGTTTGTTTTTTGTTTTTGCACAATGTTCTGTTTAATTCACATTAAATTCACCATGATCTTAACATCAACTTGGGATTGTCATAGATTTTCAGAGTAGGACACGTGGTACTTGTTCCTAGTAGAAACTTCTACTTAATATGTTCAGAAAAGCCTCTCCACCTATCTTGTGATTGAAAGCCCATCCCACAAGTTGCATTTCCATTTTGTATCATGCAGATATCTAACAGGTTTGTTCTGGAAATCTAATAATTAGACTTTTGAATTCTCCAAACAGGGTTTATAATTAAATGGAGCTACAAAGCAATAGGTGCAACTGAAAATAAATACTTCAGAATCAGGCCTTATATGAAAATTAATTCCTTTGCAGCTGATGGAACTTCTGCCTAAATAAAGACTGGTACAAAATTATTCCTTTTTGGTTCAAAATAGATGTTTCTGTGCACACCCAGTCTTTCTTCAGGTCACTTGTTTGATAGCATCACCACATTTTTTACATTGTTGAACCTTACTATTTTTCAGCTACAAGCACCAATTCATAACATCTTGTTCACATTTGCACGGCCTCTGCCCCTGGCCCACCAAAAGGAATGTTATACCAGTTGAAGTTTTAACTCTGCAGCTCCTAGTGTAAAAACACAAGCACTTCACTATGCTTTCAAACAGAGAATTCATAAGAAAGGACATACATTAAAGCACAGTAGAGTTATTTTATTACAGCAAAAAAGTAAAATATTCTTTAAAATATTACATAACACTTATTCCTTTCAAAATGTAACAGGATGTAATACCAGAACTGATGATGCTAGACTGTCAATGCAGTGAAAGGAGTCATCAAATCTAGGAGTAACTCTTTGTTAATAAACAGTGACATGAACATAACATATCTAGAATATATGCAGATGGAAACTCTCTTGTTTTCTATTCTGAAATAAAAAGTAGGTAATTTTTTAAGCATTTGTCAAAGGTTCTAATCATATGTATAATCACTGATATTACATAGTTTTCTTCACAAAAAAAATAACATATTTTTTCTCTGGCAGGTCTCTGATTTTGAAGGAAATCAGCCATTCAAATTACAGCTTTATAAACTCATAATACTTATTGTCCCCTTAATTTTATAATTGAAAAATTGTGTATACTGAAATCAAACCCCAAATCTAGGAATATGTCTGCTTTAAAGCAATTTACTCAGTCTGATTAAGTGTCTGTGCACTTCATTTTGATGCTGTCACTTCTTTGCTGTATCTCTGTGTATATGAATAAGAAACAGGATATTTCTTTCTTTGTCAGATAATAAAAAAAAGCACATAAAACAAGTGTAGGATCTCAGTGTGATTCTTGGCTTGCAGTACAGTTTTGAACACTGTCATCTGGCCAGAACAACAGGCTATAGAAACAGGCTTGTGAAGAAGCTTGCTTTCAGCTGTTCATTGTAGGTCATTCCCCGTTTTGTAAAATATATCTGCTTGTTCAATATATAAATACATGAGACATGTTGAGAGTGATTAATTTAGATCACAGAAGTTTTCAGCTTTTTGTTTAACCTCTTTGGGTATAAGATGTGTTTTCTTAGGGATATGGTAATCCACACTAATGAAACACAGTCTAATTTATAGTGTCAGATCAGAAATTTTGTCTAACTTGATAACTCCATATAAGATAACTTAATTCCTTCCTGATACAATACTATTATCTGATTTAAACTTCATTATAAATGACTGAAAATATATAGATTAGAGTATCTGAGACAAATTATATTTTATTTCCTTTGAATGAGCACAATACACCACACAAGGTATATCCACGGTAATGAAATGCAGTAGGAGCACCATTTTATAATGATCATGTCAATACTTAGACCTAATGCTTGATTTCTACAAAGGCCTCCCAAGAGATTGCTGTAAATTTCATGTACACAGAGGTATGAATGTACAATAGTACATTTGTATAAATACCAGGAAATCCAAGTTCTCAAACACATTGAAATCCAGATAGTATCTTAGAGGACACAGAAGGAAGCTCTTTTCCAAATGAGTTCAGTTAATCACATGTTTATCTGTATGAAATACAAGAAAGATAAAATAATATGAAGAGGAAAACAATCCTTTGATATGGGCATTAAGTTCATGACATGCTTACATTCTCCTCCCTACTAAAATATAAAGGGAGAATGAATGATCTGAGAGGAAGGGGGGAAAAAAGAGTCTGCCTTTACTTGGCAAACACACATTTTAATGATTTCTTTTCAACGTAGTACCCCATCAGAGGAAAAAGAGAGAGATGTCCTATGTTACAACACTGGTGAGAAATACCCCACAGACAGATGCAGTCTTGGACTGACAGACCTAACTTCTACCCCTGTGTCCCTTGAGCAAAGGGTCGGAGGTGTGAAACAAACTGCCATCTGCACTCCACTCGCAGGGGAAGAGGTAGAGAATGGCTGGAGACTAAAGCCAGCAGCTTTGTTTGCCATTTAATGGTAGGTAACACATATTGCCTGGAACGTAACCCAAAATTATATTCCCCAAAGCTAATACTCTGTTAAGAGGACTACTGTAATGCATGCATCTAACTAGACTCCTTCCTCCAGTTCCTGTTCCTTAAAGAGACCTGTATCTCTGTCTCACAAGTATCTGCATAACAGTTAAAAATAGATAACAGCAATGGTGAAAAAACAAACCGTTCACTCTACCTCCTATTTTTCATTATGCATACAGTCTAAAAGCCTTTCAATAGAAAGTCAGAAGTCCAGTTCTCACCTCAAAGACTGCCAGCAGTAAAAATAAATCTGATGTTTGCCCTGAAGTTCAGTTTAGCTTTAGTTATAATATAAAATATCTACTTTCAGTTCACAGAGTGTAGGAGGGAAGGAACACAGTCTTCTACTTATAGAGACAAGATAGCTGGTTGAAAGCATCCTTTCTGGCATCTAAGTTCATTCCAGCGTTTTAACAGCTTAAGAACAGTTGTTGTTTTCTAGTATTTCTCATGCCTTGAAGGTCAATTGTGTCTTAGTACATAATGCATCAACCTGAGGAAAACATTGTGTCGTCTAATTGCCTGTTTTAGAACCTATTGTGAAAAAACACAGGTTAAATGTTTTGTCAAGGAGAAAGAGATTGATGAATTGCTTGGAGAACAGGAATAGCTCCAGCCTGGATATAATATTCTCCACGGGTGTGGGTACAGCATCTCTGATAGTTCAGGGTTTGTTTGTTACAGTTTTTAATTTGACAGCAAATGTTAAGTTGTGTCAGCAGGAGACATACAATCATAGAACCATAGAATTATAGATTGGTTTGGGTTGGAAGGAACCTTATAGATCATCTAGTTCCAATCCCGCTGCCATGAGCAGGGACACCTTCCACTAGACCAAGCCATTAAAAGCCTCATCCAAAGTGGCCTTGAACACTTCTAGGGAGGGGACATTCACAACTTTTTTGGGCAACCTCTTCCAGTGGTAGAAACATCAGTGGGTATGAGTTGTAATTTAGAGCAACTGTTGTTTTAGGAGGAAACTCATTCAACTGAACTATTAATTGGTGTAATCACAAAAGCAACACAGACTTTCCAGCTCATCATCATTTAGACTGTTGGATTTTTCAAACAAATCTAGTAATCTATAAAACTGTGGAGGGAATACATACATTGTCTATAAACACTTCTCTGCTAAACATGTAGTTGATATTAGTACCTTTCTAAGAGAGGAATCTGTATCAATTCAAAGGCCTTTGCCTTTTATTGCTTTTTGTTTGTGTATATTTTTCCACCAAAGAAGCTTTTAAAAGTATCCCCTAAAGGATATCTTTCACCTTGTGAGGTTACTATACCTCCATTTAAGGACAAGTCACTGAAGGTGTTTTAAGGTGTCCTGAACCACCTCCTGCAAGACTCATTTCTTAATCTCCCATTGTTGTAGTGGAAGGCCTCACTAAACTGAAGTTAATCTTTCTAAATTGTAACTACTCTCCTTCTGTTATACACAAGGGATATTTAATGTAGTTGTTTGTTTAATTTCCATTTCTTGAAGGATCCCCTATCCTCTTGCCACCAGGTAAG